>NW_027507764.1:51133378-51300878 GCF_037356315.1 Lithobates pipiens | reverse complement strand
ATCGGCTCTGTGCTACAGGTGGTGGGCGGGCCGGCAACGGAAGCAGTGAAACACTGAAGCACCATCCCGACTGAGTCCACCCCTGAATTGCCGCTTTGGTCCTATGGTTGGGCCGGCCCTGGGCAGTACAGCAGCGCTCAAAATAATGGCTGTGCGGGCCGTGCATCCATTATTTTGACAGGCTGTCTGTCACTGAAACCAACCGGCCCACTGAGCCATCGGCCCACCGGGAATCTCCCGGTAGTCCCGATGGCCAGTACATGCCTGGTGCTGAGAATTCTTCCTGAACAAAACATTTTTCCAGTAGTGTGTCGATTTACCAAAGTGCTCTTTGGCAAACTTCATGTGTACAGCAATATTTATTTTGGAGAGCAGCTTCTGCCATGGACACTCTGCCTCTTCAAAGTCTTACATATGGCAGACTCACAAACAGGAATGTTTGCCGGTTCCAGTGATGTTTTCAAGCCTTTCATGGGTTCTTCTTCACCTCATTGAGGATTTTGCATTGCGGCTTGGAAGTCATCTTTGTTTGGTCCCCACTTCTTGGAAAGAGTGGCCACAGTACCAATATGTCAGAAAGGCCGCCTGAAGGCAAATAGCTTCTACTTTGAACCCTCATGCTCTAGGAATCCTTTTGTTATGGGTGCACCTTGTATTGAGGCAACCATATTGCTAATCGTAAAGCGGAGCTCCACGCGATATTTAGTTTTTTTCTTTTTTGCACCCATTAACACAATCGCATATAAACAATTGCAAACTCATATGTTTGTAGATTTAGCCTGCCCGATGTCCGCTTTCATTGAAAATTACAACTTATAAAAAATCGTGACGGCCGTTTTCATCTTGCTTGCGGGCATGTGAAGCCCACAAGCATTTACTTCCTTGTTCCCTTGATGTTTAGCTACCAGCATGCCTCGTTCCCATGCATGCTCAATATTTAAATTCGTGGAGCGTCATAATTGCCATCACAACGGGCGTAGTTCCCGCCCCCTTGTGATGCCAAAAAAAAAAGAAATCCCACGATAACTTGCGCGAGGACGCTGCACTGACTCCTGGGAACACTGACACAAGCTCCCAGGAGCCAGTGTGGCGAAAAGGAAGTTACGAAATAGCCGCACTATCCCCGCCCATATCCGCACACTCCTCATACAGGAAATACAGATCAAGATGTGGAAATCAAAGGGTACAGGAGGAAAACAAATAAAAAATGTTCCGTTTTTATTTTCTAACACTGAGGTAATCGGCTTGAGCTAACCTTTTAAAATCGGATGGAGCTCCGCTTTAAAGTCTAAATAAACTTGTATAGAAGGATGTAAATATTCACCTCTCTTACTGCCTGCACTGCCAAACACCACTCCAACAATAAGTAATATCTGCCTGACATTCTAATAAAAATGACACTTCCTTACACATTCAGATTGCAGGGTCTCTGTTCCCTCTGACCAATTTATACGCATCTTCATAGTGCTTCCCCATAACAACTCCTTCAGTGACAATGCAACATACCCCGTGCTTCTGGGTAAGGGAGAGCATGTGACCTCCTCCCATGATGCAGTGGTTGGGCCCAGTGGTCAATTTTAATGTCTCTGCTCCCTCTAAGCTCCAATACCATTCAGAACTGGCTACTGTATGGCCATGTAGAAAGAAGGAGATGCAGAAGAGCACTGTAAATGTGGTGTAAGGTGGCCATGAGAATGGGTTTTACAGCTCACTTCTGAGAACCCGAGAAATGTTACCCTTGAGGTGGATATGGGAAAATCGTCATTTAGCTTAGGGGTGCAGAATAAAGTGTATTCCCCCCCCCCCACTCTCTTCTGCCTGAAGTTTCAGTCTATGGGTAGGGACTTAGCATCATCATGTAGGGTTATTAGGCTTGCATTGAAGGTGGAGGAGGCAAGCATGCGAAAATGACCAGAAGAGCCCTAGAGAGGCCACAGGAATGGAAGGGGGAAGCCCACTGGAGCCAGGAAAAGGGTAAGTATTATACAGTATCCCTACACCCCTGGAGTAAATGATCATTAAAGTGGTTGTAAACCCTTACAAACCATTTTGACCTACAGGTAAGCCTAGATTAAGGCTTACCTGTAGGTCCAAGAAATATCTCCTAAACCTATATGGCTTAGGAGATATTTACAAAAAGACAGCCACCGCTGTCTATGGCGCATGCGCAATAGACTGCGGCGGGCAGGCCGCAGATCGCGGCAATATGCCGCGAGTGTCGGCTCCAATGCGCATGCGCGAGAGTGACGTCATCGCTGCTCTGGCGAATCACAGCGCCGGAGCAGCGAGACCCGGAAGTCACTCTGGGATCCATGGCAGCGGCGGACATGAAGACGGAGGACCGCTTCGGGGGCTTCGTTCTCAGGTAAGTTATTCATAATGAGCTAGTATGCTTTGCATACTAGCTCATTATGCCTTTGCCTTGCAGGTTGCTTTTTTTTTTCACCCATGGGTTTACAACCACTTTAAACTCTTGCAGTGTGGGTGGGCCACAGTAACAGCTATATTTTTTCTAATTCCCTGAGTTCTACTTTAACCACTTTCAGACTGGACCATTTTGCTGGTCAAAGACCAGACCACTTTTTGCGATTCGGCACTGCGTCCCTTTAATAGAGCGACAATTTTGAAAAAAAAAGCATCATTTTTTACTTTTTGTTATAATAAATATCCCCCAAAAATATATAAAAAAACATTTTTTCCCTCAGTTTAGGCCGATACGTATTCTTCTACATATTTTTGGTAAAAAAATCGCAATAAGCGATTATTGATTGGTTTGCGCAAAAGTTATAGCGTTTACAAAATAGGGGATAGTTCTATGACATTTTTATTAATAATTTTTTTTTTTACTAGTAATGGCGACGATCAGCGATTTTTATTGTGACTGTGACATTATGTCGGACACATCGGACATATTTGACACATTTTTGGGACCATCGTCATTTATACAGCAATCACTGCTATATAAATGCAGTGATTCCTGTTTAAATGACACTGGCAGTGAAGGGGTTAACCAGTGGGTGGCAGTGTAGGGGTTAAGTGTTCCTAGGGGTGTGTTACTAACTGTGGGGGGCTGGGCTTTCATTTAGTGAACACTGATCTCTGCTCCAATCACATGGAGCAGAGATGAGAGTCACTAGTTGCTAGGCAGAATGGGGAAATGCTGTTTATAACAGTATTTCTCCATTCAGTCGCCCCGTGAGACGATCGCGGGTATGCCCGCAGCAATCAAGTCCGCAGGACCCACGACCGGACTCACGGGGGTCCCGATCGACACACGAGCGCACGGATGGCAATAGAGATTGGACGTACCTGTACGCCAATATGCCTGCCTGTGCCATTCTGCCGACGTACATCGGCGTGTGCCGGTCGGGAACCAGTTAAAGTGTAAAGGTTGTAATTATTTTCTTACCTGCTCCATGCAATGGTTTTTTACAGAGCAGCCATGAACCTCTTCTTTTTGGATCCCCGCCAGTGGTCCTGCCCCCCCCCCTGCTGAGTACCCCCAATAGCAAGCCTCTTGCTATGGGGGCACTCGCTCACTCCTGAGCCGCACTCCTGTGACTGGACGTTGTCCATTCACACATAGAGCATGTCTCAGCCTCACTCTCTCCTCATTGGCTCACTGGCTGTGGCTTACTCCTGTTGTTGTGTGAGCCAATGAGGAGGCAGAGACCCTGGGAGAGCCTCTGGTCTCATGTACATCAATGGATCATGATGGGGCTCAGGGATGTGACACTTTTGGGGACCAGTGCCTCCAATAAATTGATCAGTGCTAAACAATATGCACTGACACTGTACTAATGACACTGGCAGAGAATGGGTTAACATCAGCGGCAATCAAAGGGTTAAATGTATGCCTAGGGAATGCTTTCCAACTGGGGGAGGTGCTTTAACTGTTGGAAGACAGACATCTGTGTTCCTGCTTAGCAGAAACACAGGATCTCTGTCTTCCCTACTAATAGAATGGGGATCTGCCTTGTTTTCATAGGCAGACCGCCGTTCTGCCTCTATCAGAGATGATCGGCCAGTCCTGGCGGACTTCGGGTCCACCGGGCCCACTGATTGGCTCCCGCTGCGTCCAATCCCAGAGGGAGCGAGTCGCCGGCACTGCGCCACAGACCAGGAAGTGAAATCATGTACCTGTACGTGATTTTGTGCAGAGGAACCGACATGCAACAGAAAATGTATGTCGGGTGGTCGGCAAGAAGTTAGGGATTAAAATATTTATTCAGCATAAAGTAATTTATTTTTGAAGTTACGGTGGTTGGGTTATCGATAGCTCCATCATACTTCTGTCTGACACGGCCTATTTGCATCTGAACGTGGTGGCTACCGGACAAATTGTACACCTCCTGTTTCAGCCTGCGACACAGATATCAAATGGGGGGGGATTTTATATTCTTGTACATTTTTTTAAACCTGAAGATTTAGATATTCATTTTTCCACTAGCCCTGATACCAGAAAAATAGACTGTACAAGGGAAGATAACAAAACATGAAATGAAAACGCAATCTCACTCGATCATTCACCAAAAGAAGAAAAAAAGGAGGAAACGTTGAAAAGCCCGAGGGCCCACAACTCCTAGTGAATTAGGCTTACAAAGCACTTCTGCTGCCATTTGTCTCCTCTCTCTCTCTCTCTCTCTCTCTCTCTCGAAGAAAAATCATTTGTGTGATCCTGAATTCAGGCTTGCGCGGGCCGCATGAATCATGTAGGTTAGGTATCTGCTCTCCTGGGAGGCTGGTACCAGCTGTCTCATTGACTCAGCCACTCTCCTGGCTTAATGTGAAGTTCCCTTGGCATGATTAGCAGAAGGCACTCTTTAATAAGGTTCCACAATGCTCGCCGTTACCGGGCAGAAAGAGCGGAAACATCTGGTCCAGAACAAAGACCAGACCGTCGCTAGATCCATGCTTGGCTATAAGCATTCGAGAATAAATATGCAAGCTTACCGATGCCAGTGTTTGATGCCAGGTAGAAGCTGCAGGAGGACTTGCTGAAAAGTGTAATGAATGGACAATTCCAGCCTTAAATGTACAAAAAATGAACTTTGAACTTTTTTGCAAAAGAAATGATAGCCGTAATTCCTTTAGATATGTTTGGAATGTGGTCAGCTTAAAGTAAACCTAAACCCAATCACTAAAATATCATATATGCTTTATTATTAAAGTAGTTTTTAATCTTTTTAAATCTGAAGCTTTCATGATAAGAATACTGGTTGATCCTGCCACAAAGATTCTTTATCAGAGACTTCCTTCTATATGATGGCAACCAGGAATGAGCTTGGGTTGAGTCAAAACTTGGTTGGGATTCTTGTCTGGCAGCTTCACATACACATTGAATATGACACTTATGACATAATTGGCCCAGTATGAACCCATGGCCATATAGGGTCAATGACACTGACCTAATACGGCCATCAGTGGTGGCTAGTGCTCCAAAATTATTTTTGGGGGGGTGCAAACAACTGAAAAATACTGAACCCCATCAATTTCAGCCCCACTGTGCCCATCAAATGCAGCCACTTGTGCCCATCATATGCAGCCATTGTGCCCATCAAATGCAGCCACTTGTGCCCATCAAATGCAGCCACTTGTGCCCATCATATGCAGCCACTTGTGCCCATCATATGCAGCCACCTGTGCCCGTCATATGTAGCCACTTGTGCCCATAAAATGCAGCCACTTGTGCCCATAAAATGCAGTCACTTTTGCCCATCAAATGCAGCGAATTGTGATCAGTATATGCAGTGAATTGTGCCCAGTATATGCAGCCACTTGTGCCCATCATATGCAGCCACTGTGCCCACTGACCCCCTCACTCGTGGGGCTCATGGCTCTGGCAGCACCTCCAACCCCCCCCCCCCCCCCGCGCGTGGCTCTCACAGAGCCGAAGGGACTTACTGCAGCACTGCAGCGGCTCCTCTCCAATGCGCCAGAGCGGCGGCGACCTCCGATCCAGCTTGTGTCTCCTCCGCTCCTCTTCCTAAGCGCCAAGCATCCAATAGGGTGGCCTGGCGCTTTGGCCAATCAGGAAACAGGTCTGATGCCATGCCTCCTGATTGGTGGGGAGGAAGGTTAGTGTGAAAAAACAAAAAATTTGCTATTGTTACACAATTGGGTGGGACCAGGGCGCACTCTTTGCGCCCTGAGCCCATCCTATTTTGAAGCCTCTGGCTCTAATCAGGTGCTTCAAAAAGTACCACCCCCTCCCACTCCCACCATAGGAATCCATGCATCTGGTGTCCTGGGGCCAGGCACATGGATAGGGGGTGGCGCCCGTGTGTGGGCCACTACTGACGGCCATGGGATTATATTGGGTCAATTATGTCATGATGAGTATCCCTGCCTCAATTGTCCATGAAGCTGGGATGCCTAGGACATTATTAGAGGAGGATCAGGGCTACTCTGTGCAAAACTACTGCACAGAGCAAAAGGTATGACATGTTTAATGAAAGACTTCAGTATCACTTTCGGGGAAAGCTAAAGACTTAAAGGATAAGTCCACCCTAACACTAAAATGATTACATCTATAGACATCCACAATCTAACACTGGCCTATCTAGACCTGTAAAGAAGATACCCCTATACCCCTGTACATATACCCCTGTACATACCTTTTATGAAGCCGATCCAACCCGATCCCATCCTGAGCTGTCACTGTGGAGGCAGGTGCAGAGGAGCCAGCTGACAACGGAAGCCCCATAGTAACTGTATGGGGGACATCATTACCCATTAATTTCACAGCTGTTGTCAGCTGTGTCCTCTGCAGAGCTTATGCCACTGTAGACTGGACCTGAATGGCTTCAAAAAAGGTGTGAATACTGATTTCTTCTTTACAGGGCTAGATAGGTTAGTCTTAGATCATGGATGTCTATAGATGTAGTGATTTTAGTGTTAGGATGGACTTCCACTTTAATTACAAAAACTGCATGGAGGCAGGCTGTTTATTGCAGAAGAGATATGCAGTAGGGTAGCTTTACTAAAGCTGGTGCACTCAAAATCTGACGCTGCCATGCATGGTTTCCAATCAGCTTCTATCTTTTCACAGCAGTCACATGATTGGGAGTCCATTCCCCTGGCTCCCAGAAACTAAGAGCTGTCAGTGACCATCTAAAGTTAGGAGAACTTGGTGGCATGTTGTTAGAAGCGGATGCAGCAAAGTCAGGAGGCTACTTGCCAGGACTGGCATGCCTGGACACAGCTCGAGGGATTCAATTGAAAAGCTCCCATATAGTCTGCAGGAAAAATTGATTTCTTAAGGCTCCAAGTATAAAGAAGATCATCATGCCTCTTCTCCACCATTCAGATTCTTCACTGGATTTATTGTCAACCAAACGAAGACTAGAAATGATCCAAGTTTCATATTCTCAACATGCAGCAACCAAGTTACAGCAAATACAGAGAAGACAGGAGCAAGGTACGGCAACAGATCCATCAGTGTCAGTCATAAAGCATAAAGCATATCTCAGCATTGCATTCAGGTCCTGCCCCCTGGACAGCGGAGACTCGTATAACCAGAAATGAGCAGGGTGGGGAGAAAGATGAAGCTACCCCATCCACTATTGTATCCAAGACAAGAGTATAGATCAGCCTTTCTCAACCTTTTCAACACAGAGGAACCCTTGAAATAATTCTCTGGTCTCAGGGAACCCCTGCTAAAAATTAGAAATCTACAACTCATGATACATTAGTGTGATGGTCAGTGGGAAGAATGATCCTTACACTTGTGGTCATTGGGAAGAATTACCTGCTTACAGATAGCTAAAAGATCAATGGTGTGAGTGGGAACTTATCTGAGAGGCAGAAATTTCCCAATTCTTAAGGAACCCCTACAACCTCTGGAGGAACCCTAGTTGAGAATCACTGGTATAGAGGTACGCGCACAAGGGACAAGATCATGTTCCAAGATTTGTTTAGTGACTGTGTCTCCTTCTAACAAACCTGACTGTGCAGTAAAAATGTATGCAGTGTTAGATGACCAGAGTAAGCGGTCATTAGCCAAATCAGAGTTCTATAATATGTTTAACATTAGTGATGAAACATTTTCCTACACTCTAAAAACATGCTTAAGCATTATGGAGAAAACAGGGTGTAGACGACCAACTTCACTGTTCAGTCTATTGATAAGCAAATACAAATAGTACTTCCCACGCTCATTGAATGTGACATGATACCCGATGACAGGTCAGAAATTCCAACACCTGAGGTTACACAGCATTTCTCTCATGTGAAATCCTTAAAAGACAAGATCTCAGAACTTGACCCTAATGACCAAATACTTCTCTTTCTAGGAAGGGATATCCTAAGGGTGCACAAGGTACGTGAGCAGATTAATGGACCCAGTAACACTCCTTATGCATAATGTTTAGATTTAGGTTGGGTTATAGTTGAAGTATGCTTAAGAGGAATTCATAGATCAGTAGATGTGAACTCTTTCGAGACAAATGTGCTGCCTAGTGGACACACTTCTCTATTCAGCCCTTGCACTAGCTATATGCAGTTTAAATAGTTTTTTGATACTTGCAAACAACAGCCATGCACCTCATCACTATGCTATTTAGGAACTACAACTCACACTGTAGACAGTTTAGGTGATAATGTGTTTGTTATAACCTTAAATGATGAAAAACCTGCTATGTCTATTGAAGATAAAATGTTCCCTGTATTGGGTAGTACCCCTACCATTTTGCTTGCCATGTCCTAGACTGGCAAAAAATATAAAGCAAGCACAGAAAAGATTCCTGGCTCTACAATGTTCTCTTGCAAAAAAACCTGAGATGAAAGAGCATTTTGTTGGGTTTATGCTAGGGCTGTTACTGATTAAAATTTTCGTGTTCCATTAATCGATATATTTTTAAATCGATTAATCGACCAATTTTGATTAATTATAACACACATACAGATCCAACTACTTTTAGCTGATCTCCCTGCATTGCAACTCTGCATTAGTCAGTGGTAAATGTGGTATACACTATATACTAGTTAGTTTCCACAATCCATGACTTAACTTCACAGTTCACACACATACATTTTAAATTCAAACTGTAGCACTGACGGAAGTAATTTTTTTCCCACAATAGCGTGACAATCCCTCCACCTCCGGTCTAACTAATCACTCTCACCCGATGGCATGGACCCCTGTGCAAGCAGGTGGTCATGCAACCAGGTATCAAAAAGGTTAACATGGACCATAAACTTCTCTCACGTCTCCTTAGATCTCAGCAAGAACGCCAGGTCATGGGTAGAAAGAAAAGATCTAAGTGCTCACCGCTTAAGTATAAGATTTAATTTGTGTGTTCAAACACAAACTACTCACATAAAGATAATAAAAACACAGCATGTAAAGCCGACAATCGTGCTAGTTCCGTAGGGCAGCAGCGGGTGACATCATGCGTAGCTCCTCCCCTGTATACGTTTCGGTCAATCAGAACTTTGACGTCACCGGACTCTTCCCACATTACCTTTGTTAGCAGATGAAGGCACTTGGGGAAGGGGGGGGGGTGGGTCCAGTAACGTTGATGTCCGTGACGTCACCGGATCTCGGACGGAACTCCCTGAAGACCCGGAAGCCGGCGGAGAGGTGAGTACCGATCAAAAGAATTTTGATCCATCAAAAAAACTTAACCGATTAATCAAGGAATTAATCTTTAATTTCCACAGCCCTAGTTTATGCAGAAGACCTTTGACCGTGACCAAGCAGAACCTGACCCACCATTGGAAACAGAATACGGGAAGGTGGAGATTCTGGATCACACCATCTTGTTACAGGTCATTAAAGAGCAACAGGTGTTCAGAAACATCTTCTGGATCAGCAGGAGAAGCTGTTGGCTGTGATCAAAGAGCAGCACATGGAGATCCACCAGGAGCAGCAAAGTGGCAAGGCTGATGGCCTCACTCCAGAACATCCATGGAGCAAAAGATAAAGATCCCACTATTGATGAGGAACCGGTGCCAAACTCACAGAAGAAGAGCAGAGAAAAGACACAGAAAGAATCGCCTTGTCCACACCTGAGATGAAAGCAGCCCAGGAAAACACCATCCTGCAGAACAATAATGATCTGAATATCGTAAAAATGACAGCCGGAGGCTAAGAGTAGCAGAAGGCCCAACTTCAAGAGGGAGCTAAAGAGGTCAAAGTTCAAAGAGTGGACCAAAATCTACAAAGACCAAGTCCTAAAATTAATGTTCCCAAGGAACCAAACCTTGAGGAGCTAGATAATAATCCAGCTGATGCATAAGCAATGGAGGTGCCAAGGAAAGGGCCTGCAGTTCCAGAAGAAGTTGGGAAGGTTGCTGGGGAGAACAAGACAGAAGATAGCAAAGACAGGGCAGTGCCAGACAATGAAAAAGACAAACCAAACCAAGACCTGAAGCTGCAAAAGATTTTGGATCTCTGGAGAAGAAAAAGAGACTTTGCCAATGAGACAATGGAGAGCGACAGGTCCCATATCATCGGCTTCGACCCCGACCCCAGAGTCAAGGACATCTATGCTGCACTTGAAGCTCATCTCCAGTTTGTCCATATGTGTATGATCTGCAGGAAGTTGAAAGGAAGGCTGCAGGAACAGAAAATGTCAGATCTTCTAATGGACAGGCTCACTGTAGCTACTTCCTTCTAAGCCCTTGTACACACGGTCAGAAATTCCAACGGAAAATGTCTGATCGGACCGTGTTGTCGGATAATCCGAGCGTGTGTGGGCTCCATCTGACTTTTTCCGTCGGAATGTCCGACCAACAAAGTTTGAGAGCTGGATATAAAATTTTCCGACAACATGATCGAATCGGACTTTGTCCGATCATTTGTAGAGAATTACGATCGGACAAAGTGCCACGCATGCTCAGATCACATTATGAGACCAAAGCTATTGGTTACTAGCCTGAACGTACTCCCATCATAACGAACGAAAGTCATCACGTTCTGAACGATTGGATTTTCCGACAACTTTGTCCGACTGTGTGTATGCAACACCAGTTTCGGACAAAATCAGACGGATTTTGTTGTCGGAATGTCCGACCGTGTGTACAAGGGCTTACATGCAGGGCTTGATGTTTTCGGGGGTTGGAATGTAATGTCTCGTTATACTAGAGAACACTCTGCAGAGAGTAAGAGATTGCTATTATGTTACCTGAAACGATGAACCAGCGTGCACCGGACCCCTGCTGTGAGACAGATGTGGTAATGTTGTGAACCCAGCCTAAATCTATGTCATCTTCAAGTTTTATTAATGCCTTGAGAAGACTTTTGTCTCTTCGTGGACCAGTCATGCAATTCCAATCTGGGACTATCTTTATAGGAGCATGCAAGCAACTACAAATTAACTCAGAAGATCCCGAGATCCAAAAGTACCTATTGGGTCAGTATCCTTCAATTCTCCCCACTCATCTCATATGGAAGGAGTGTGGGAGAGAATGATTAGTACTGCTAGGCATATTCTAGACTCAATGTTGATGTAAAATAAAAACACTCGACTGTCACGTGATACGCTTACTACCATGATGGCTAAAGTTACAGCTATAATAAACTCTAGACCAGGGATATGCAATTAGCGGACCTCCAGCTGTTGCAGAACTACAAGTCCCATGAGGCATAGCAAGACTCTGACAGCCACAAGCATGACACCCAAAGGCAGAGGCATGATGGGACTTGTAGCTTTGCAACAGCTGGAGGTCCACTAATTGCATATTCCTGCTCTAGACCATTGATTTCCATTTCAACAGACCCTGAGAGACCTGAATTTCTTACGCCAGCAATGCTCTTGTGCATCATCAACACCACCTGGTGAGTTCACCTTAAAAGATCTTTACAAGTGTCAGTGGAAGTAAGTTCAGAACCTTGATGATACCATTTGGAAACGTTGGAGGCAAGTGTATTTATCATCACTCCAAACAAGAAGAACGTGCAAAGAGGAGAAACCAAAGAAGGAGATCTTGTGTTGTTGAAAGACCTTCAGGCAAAGAGCAATGATTAGCCAATGGGTCTTGTCGTGAAAACCATTTCCAACGATGATGGCAGAATTTGCAAAGTAGAGGGCAAAATCATTAAACAAGGAATTGCTAAAGAATATCTCAGGCTTGTCTCCGATTTGGTTGTTCTTGTCCAAAAGATAGAGTCACCTGTTCGAATAGTACAGTAATTCATAGACTATATAGTAGTGGTATATATTTATACCAGGCGGGGAGTGGACCGTCTATTGTAGAATAGGATTGTCATTTTGAGGACACCTACAAAATATTGACACTTTGGACCTGGTTTGGACATTTTCACTTAGGGGTGTACTCACTTTTGTTACCAGCGGTTTAGACATTAATGGCTGTGTGTTGAGTTATTTTGAGAGGACAGCAAATTTACACTGTTATACAAGCTGTACACTCACTACTTTGCATTGTAGCAAAGTGTCATTTCTTCAGTGTTGTCACATGAAAAGATATAAAAAAATATTTACAAAAATGTGAGGGGTGTACTCACTTTTGTGAGATACTGTATATATATATATGGGTGGAGGCTATGCTCAATACACCACGCTAGTTTGTTTGTGATCTGCAGATTCGTTTAACCCAGGAGCTTTTTAATCCATGTTTTGTTGGACTTGTGGAAATCTTCAATAAACCACCACAGTTTTACACTTCTTTTATATCCATGAGAGAGAGGGAAAGGGGGAAACCAGCAAGGTTGGCTTCAACGCCATTCTCGTTTATAGCCAGTGGATGGATCCTCCATGTTGTGTAAGTCTATGTCTTACTAAGCCCCTATAACGTGGAGTCTAGTTACCTGGTAAGGGCACATCTTTTATTATCACAGTGGAAGGTACACTTTGGGTGTTATGTCATTTATCATCCTCTGAGATACGACTTCAAGGATTTCTTCATTTGTTTTGGGCACTTTATGGACTAATCACCATTATTTATTCATTTTATATTGTTTTATATATTTATCACATTTTAATAGCGTGGCAATTTTTTAGTTTTTTATGTTCTTTCACAAAGTGTTCTGTTGTGTGATTGCCAGCTTATTTTTTTTGACTATTTATCACTATTCTTCACCTGTGCTATTACTACATTTCTCACAGAAGTGAGTACACCCCTCACATTTTTGTGAATATTTTATTCTATCTTTTCATGTGACAACACTGAAGAAATGACACTTTGCTACAATGTAAAGTAGTGAGTGTACAGCTTGTATAACAGTGTTAATTTGTTGTCCTCTCAAAATAACTCAACACACAGCCATTAATGTCTAAACCGCTGGCAAGAAAAGTGAATACACCCCTAAGTGAAAATGTCCAAATTGGGTCCAAAGTGTCAATATTTTGTGTGGCCACCATTATTTTCCAGCACTTCCTTAACCCAGGGCTCGACAAAACCCGGGCGCCAGGTTGCATTTGCGACTAGAATTAGCGACCTGGCGCCTGGGGGAGCACAGCTGGGGGTATCCTTTCTCCGTGGACCCCCCCGGCATGATCGCGTCTGGCCGCGCCGCCGGCGGCCGGTAATTGAGCCCCCGGCTTTGAGGCCTTCTGTGATCCTATGGTTCCTTCTGGAATCTGGTGCCCTCTTGTGGTGGCCGTTGGAATTACAACCAGCAATGCTAATGGAGCTATCTCCTTCCCTTTACTTAGAACCCCTAAACATTATAATATATATATATATATATATATATATATATATATATATAATTTTTTTTTTTATTCTAACAGCCTAGAGAGTAAAATGGTGGTCATTGCAATACTGTCTGTCACACCATATTTGCACAGCGGACTTACAAGCGCACTTTTTTTGGGGGAAAAATAATTTATTTAATAAAAAAAAAAATAAGACAACAGTAAAGTTAGCCCAATTTTTTTTTTATATTGTGAAAGATAATGTTACGCCGAGTAAATTGATACCCAACATGTCATGCTTCAAAATATCGCCCGCTCATGCAATGGCGACAAACTTTAACCCTTTAAAATCTCCATAGGCGACGTTTAAAAAATTCTACAGGTTGCATGTTTTGAGTTACAGAGAAGGTCTAGGGCTAGAATTATTGCTCTTACTCGCAGCGATACCTCACATGTGTGGTTTGAACATCGCTTTCATATATGCGTTCGCTTCTGCACACAAGCTTGGCGGGACAGGGCGCATTAAAAAAAATTTTTTTTCTTATTTTAACTTTTATTTTTTTCACTGTTCTTTTAAAAAAAAAAATGTGTGTAACTTTTATTCCTATTACAAGGAATGTAAAAATCCCCTGTAATAGAAAAAAGCATGACAGGTCCTCTTATATATGAGATCTGGGTTCAGAGAGACCTCACATCTCATATTTACACTAAAATGCAATTTAAAAAAAAATCGTCATTTGAAAAAAATAAAATAAAATGTCCCTCTAAGAGCTATGGGCAATGACTTGGAGACAGGTGGGGGGCTGGGGGCGCTATCTTCCCCTCACTCATCTCCATGTCAGGCCAGGGACAGGTCCAGATCGCCGTCACGGACCTGGCTCCTAACTTTTTTAGCTGGCTCCTAGATTCCAAGCAAATTTGTCAACCCCTGCCTTAACCCTCTTGGGCATGGAGTTCACCAGAGCTTCACAGGTTGCAACTGCAGTCCACTTCTACTCCTCCATAAAGACATCACAGAGCTGGTGGATGTTAGAGACCTTGCACTTTTACACCTTTCGTTTGAAGATGCCGCACAGATGCTCAATTGGGTTTAGGTCTGGAGACATGCTTGACCAGTCCATCACCTTTACCCTCAGCTTCTTTAGCAAGGCAGTGGTCATCTTGGAGTTGTGTGTTGGGGTCATTATTATGTTGGAATACTGCCCTGCGGCCCAGTCTCCGAAGGGGGGGATCATGCTCTGCTTCAGTATATCACAGTACATGTTGGCATTCATGGTTCCCTCAATGAACTGAAGCTCCCCAGTGCCTGCAACACTTATGCAGCCCCAGACCATGACACTCCCACCACCATGCTTGACTGTAGGCAAGACACACTTGTCTTTGTACTCCTCACCTGGTTGCCGCCACACACGCTTCACACTATCTGAACCAAATAAGTTTATCTTGGTCTCATTAGTCCACAGGGCATGGTTCCAGTAATCCATGTCCTTAGCCTGCTTGTCTTCAGCAAAATGTTTATGGGCTTTCTTGTGTATCATCTTTAGAAGAGGCTTCCTTCTGGCATGACAGCCATGCAGAGCAATTTGGTGCAGTGTGCGGCGTATGGTCTGAGCACTGATAGGTTGACCCCTCACCCCTTCAACCTCTACAGCAATGCTGGGAGCACTCATATGTCTATTTCCCAACCTCTGGATATGACGCTGAGCACGTGCACTCATCTTCTTTGGTCGACCATGGCGAGGCCCGTTCTGGGTGTAACCTGTCCTGTTAAACCGCTGTATGGTCTTGGCCACTGTGCTGCAGCTCAGTTTCAGGGTCTTGGCAATCTTCTTATAGCCTAGGGCAGTGATGGCGAACCTTTGCACCCCAGATGTTTCCCATGATGCTCATGCACTCTACAGTGTTGTTGAGCATCATGGGAAATGTAGTTCCAAAACATCTGGAGTGCCAAGGTTCACCATCACTGGCCTAGGGCATCTTTATGTATAGCAACAATTCGTTTTTTTCAGATCCTCAGAGAGTTCTTTGCCATGAGGTGCCATGTTGAACTTCCAGTGACCAGTATGAGAGAGTGAGAGCGATAACACCAAATTTAACAAACCTGCTCCCCATTCACACACAAGACCTTGTAACACTAACGAGTCACATGACACCGGGGAGGGAAAATGGCTAATCGTGCCCAATTTGGACATTTTCACTTAGGGGTGTACTCACTTTTGTTGCCAGCGCTTTAGACATTAATGGCTGTGTGTTGAGTTATTTTGAGGGGACAGCAAATGTACACTGTTATACAAGCTGTACACTCACTACTTTACATTGTAACAACGTGTCATTTCCTCAGTGTTGTCACATGAAAAGATAGAATAAAATATTTACAAAAATGCGAGGGGTGTACTCACTTTTGTGAGATACTGTATAATATATATATATATATATCTATATCTATATCTATATCTATCTATCTATATATCTATCTATATACATACACACACATACACGTATATATATATATTTATATACACACACATACACATATATATATATATTTATATACACACACATATATATACATATACATATATATATATATATATATATATATATATATATATATATATATATATATATATTATATATATTATATATATCTATGTACACACATTTTTTTTATACATATTTCTATTTTATATATTTTTATGTATTGTGTTTTTGTCTGCATTAAAATTTTAAAAAGTGTATTTATTTCGCCAAAAAAATGCGCTTAAAAAAATGCTGCGCAAATACCGTGTGATATAAAAAATTGCAAAACCCACCAATTTATTCTCTAGTTCCTCTGCTTTAAAAAAACATATAGAATATTTGGGGGTACTAAGTAACTTTCCTGCAAAAAAACAAACAAACTGATTGTTACATGTAAATAAAAGTGTCAGGAAAAGCCTGATTCTTAAGTAGTAACAAATTGGATAAAAAAAAAAGAAAAAAAAAAGAAATTCATGTTTAAATAGTAAACTTCAGCTACAGCTAACTGCCGGGGAATTGAGGCCACTGGAGAATCTATAACATTGTTTTAGGAGAGCGGAGGAAAGATATGCGTTATCAGATGACCCAAGAGGCTTGCTGAGAGCCACCATGTGGAACTGTATCAGTGGAGGATGAAGGGACACGTTTCAGTGCCTAGTGAACCGTTGTAAGCTGTTCTGCAGAAAAAAAAATGGCTGTATGCATCTAAATCTATTACATGCAATGTGTTTGTTTTTTATTTTTTATTTTTTTTAAAGAACAATTCTACACTAGAGTGATTTAAACTGTCAGTTGCGAAATGCTGCTGACCCCAGCATCTTCCCTTCGCCATGCTTGTCACGGTGTTCCATCTTTGTCAACAAAGACGGCTCATAGGGGCACTCGGCTACGAGCGTGGAAGCAGAGCTTGCAGGGAACAGAAAAGGTCTTGGCGAACAAAATTGACAAATATTGCTCAAAAACTCCCCCCCCCCCCCAAAATAGTGAAACTTTGTTTCAGCCGAGTTGCAAATGTTATAGCAATATTTAAATAATAATAATAATTAAAAAAAAAACAACAACAGCAAATGCAACCTAAAATTTCAGAAACGTATCTGATTAATATACTCGATATTACCAAAAGTATTGGGACACCTGCCTTTACACGCACATGAACTTTAACCATTTGCCGACCGTCACACACACATATACGTTGGCAGAATGGCACAGGCAGGCAAATGGGCGTACCTGTGTGTCCCTTTGAATTTTCCGCCTATTGGGCGTGCGCTCCCACTGCGCATCGCGGGAGTGTGCCCGTGGGTCTTACGAACTCAATGTTTGTTGGCGGACCGCGATTGCGCTGAGAAGAGGCAGAACGGGGAGATGTCTATGTAAACAAGGCATTTCCCTGTTCTGCCTAGCAACATGACAGGGATCTACTGCTCCCTATCATCGGGAGCAGTGATCTCTGTCACATAGGCGTGCACAAGGGGTGTGCCAGGTGTGCCACGGCACACCCTAATCCTGGGGTCCGCAACCTGTCAATGGTTGGCAGGTGACAGGTAAACCACAATCCTTCCTTGCCAACCCTCAGAACCTGGACAGGAGAGGTGGCGGGTGGAATTTAATGTATCCGATCTGTATTTTCCTCCTGCAGCAGCTGAAAGTAGGCTTCTCCTCCTCTCCCTTTTGTCAACATTCAGCTGACAAAGGAGGAAAATATAAGGGATTGGTACTTATATATGCCACCCCTCCTTTCCCTGTTCCTCTTCCTTCTGTTGCCCGGGTCCCCCATGTGCTCCCTTGCCAGTAAATATGTCAAACGCATATGTTTTTGTAGCTTTGAGGTGCACACCCTAATGCAAGAGGCTGCGCACACCTATGCTCTGTCATGTTATAGTGAGCCCATGCCCCCCACAGTTAGAATCACTCCCTAGGACACACTTAACCCCTTGATCGCCCCCCTAGTATTCAGCCCCTTCCCTGCCAGTGTCATTTATACAATAATGCTGCAAACACATGATTGGAATTTCGGCTAGCAAAAGACCGATGAGAGTTTTTTGTCGGAAAATGCGTCCATCGGTCCTTTGCTGGCGGAATTCCAGCCAGCAAAAGATTGAGAGCATGCTCTCAATTTTTCGGTCTGGAAAAGCTCCTATCTGAAAAGGTGATCATCTGTGGCAATTCCGTCGTGCAAAATTCCTAAAGATGCTCGGAAACAATTGGAAGCATGTTGGGAAGCATTGAACTTAATTTTCTCGGCTCATTGCAGTGTTGTACGTCACCGCGTTCTTGACGATCGTAATTTCAGCAAACTTTTGCATGACCGTGTGTATGAAAGGCATACTTGAGCGGAATCCTGTCCGAAAAGCCGTCATATCTTTTTCCGACGAGAAATCCGATCGTGTGTACGTGGCAATAATCAGTGGCTATTTGTAGCTCTGATCACTGTATAAATGACAATGGTCCCAAAATAGTGTCAAAAGTGTCCGATGTGTCCGCCATAATGAGGCAGTCCCAATAAAAATCGCAGATCGCTGCCATTACTAGTAAAAAAAAAAATAATAATAATAATAAAAATGCCATAAACCTATCCCCTATTATATAGACATTATAACTTTTGCGCCAAGCAATCAATATACACTAATTTTTTTTACCAAAAATATGTATAGAAGAATACATATTGGCCTTAATTGAGAAAGAAATTAGTTTTTTTATATATTTTTTGGGGATATTTATTATAGCAAAAAGAAAAAAATATTGCTTTTTTTTCAAAATTGTCTCTCTTTTTTTGTTTATAGCGTAAAAAATAAAACCCGAAGAGGTGAGCAAATACCATTAAAAGAAAGCTCTATTTGTGGGAATAAAAGGACGTAAATTTTGTTTCGGTACAACGTCGCAAGATTGCGCAATTGTCAGCTAAAGTGACGCAGTGCCGAATCTCAAAAAATGCTCTTGTCAGGAAGGGGGTAAATCCTTCCGGGGCTGAAGGGGTTAATGACATCCCAGTCTTAGTCTGTAGGGTTCAATATTGTCCATGTCTTTATGGACCTTGCTTTGTGCCCTGGTGTGCAGTCATGTTGGATAGGAAGGGGTCATCCCCAAACTCAGGGCTGTCTTTAATATTGACTGAACCCTGGGCAAAAATTTTCTTGGGCCCCCCCTCCCCCATACAATTTCACTCTCTGCCTGCTCTGAGACATACAATAAATGGCAGCTAGACTTAAAATCAGTTTACTGTATTAGATCAGGCAGTGATTGCGATTGGTTGCCAGCAGTTACAGCATATCATTACTGCTTACTGACTGGTTGCTAGAGGTTACAGCACACATTACGGTTCACTGATTAGTTGCTAGAGGTTACAGCACATCATCTCCTCACTGCAGGGGAGCATGATATACATATACTGTAAATGCCGCCTTTATTTACATATCAATGCCGCCACTATTTACATATGAATGCCGGTTATTTACATGTAAACACAGGGTCTGCAGGTGAGTCATCTGTACACAACAATACGGATGAGCTGGGCAGCATTAGTACCAGCATTTCACACTGACATATCGGGACACAGCACAGGACTAAAACTTCAAGGGATGAGGGGATTTAAATGAGGGGGGATGAGGGGATTGGCAAGTATGAGGCAGCTGCTTTGGGCCCCACAACAATGACAGGGCCCAGGGCAGCTGCCCCTTTTGCCCTGCCTTAAAGACGGCCCTGCCCAAACTGTTTCCACAAAGTTGGGAGCATGAAATTGTCCAAAATGTCTTGGTATGATGACGTCTTAAACTGGTTGTAAACCCTTTCAACCAACTTTGACCTACAGGTAAGCCTAGATTAAGACTTACCTGTGGGTCCAAGAAATATCTCCTAAACCTACACGGGTTAGGAGATATTTGCCGAAAGACAGGCATCGCTGTCTATGGTGCATGTGCCGTAGACAGCGGCGAGCAGACGCACTGAGCGCGCTGCAGTTAACGGCGATATGCCGCGAGTGGTGGCTCCCGTGCGCATGAGGGGAGTGACGTCATCGCGGTTCCAACGAATGACTCGCTTGAGCAGCGAGAACTACCAAGAAGATGGATGCTCCGGACTACAGGGGACAGCGGTGACTTCGCTGGCTCCTGTGTCAGATGCATAGTAGTCCATTATGCTTTATCTTTGCCATCAGGGTTTACTTCCTGTTTAAGAGTTCCCTTCACTGGAACTAAGGGGCCAAGCCCTGGGAGCCTTCACTTTGTTCACATGTCTTTGCTGAAGGTCAGGTAAGAGGTTTGTTGTAGCTATTTTTGCACCAACTGATTCCTTTGCAAGCAGGGAAATATATATAAATATTATAATCAGGGCTTTTTTTCTCAGAGAATAGGTGCAGGAACTCACCCACCCCACCCAACTCCCTGCCCCCAACCACGCGCAAACTCCACCCCCAGCCGCACCTTGTTTAGAGGAGAGACGGCACCTACAGCACCTAATAACTGTAATAAGTTAAGGATTAGAACTACATATCACACAAGGCACGTGACTCAGGAATGTGTATTGTGTAGTGGTGAGAAGTGTGTATCACACAAGGCACAGAAAAAAAATCAGCAAAAGGGACAGAACTTACATTCAATCCAAAGCATCCCTTGTGCTCAGGTATATGCAGCATATAGCCCTGTGTACAGAGTGCAGGGGTCAGGAATATGTAACAGAGGGTTTCCCACAGAGTGCAGTGGTAAACGTATGTTATATGCAGACCAGCATACAGAATGCAGTGCTCAGGAGTATGTAACACAAAACCCATTGTACAGAATACAGCATGCAGTAGTACCATACCGAGGCCTTTAAAATGTGATATACAGCCATGCATTACATACTCTTGTTCACTGAACTCTGCATGCATTACTGTCCCCCATCCCTGGTCTTCCCCAAGAAAAAATCCCCCTTCCCTCAAGTATCCTACTGTCAGAAACCATGAATCCGACTGAGACAGAAGTACAATTAAATCACACTTATTAATAAAAATAAGAAGGTAAATGGAAAAAACGTAGTCAAAGCATAGCCAGAGTCCAGTAACCCGGATAGAGTAGTCAGCCAGGCCAGAGTTCAATAACCAGATCGGGTAATCAGCCGGGCCAGAAGTCAAGGATCCAAGTAGAGCAACAGCAAGCAGGATAAGGAGCCAGCAGGGATGTCAGCAAGCCAGTCTTTACACGGAACCGCAGGAGATGGTTTCTTGTGATGTGACCAAGGCGAAGACATAGGTGAAGTGAGCTGGATGGCTTTAAGTAGGCAGGTCAGAAGAGCATCATCAGGAACAGCTGGTAACTGTTGAGAGAGAGGAGAGCTGGCAATTAGCCGACAGCTGAGCAGCCAGCCCAGAGAAGGAAGGGCTAAGCCAGCCCTGACACCTACCTCTGTTTCCCCTCTTCCACAGCTCATATTTGCCCCCCCCCATCAACATCTCACTTCTGCCACCACAGCTTACACCCCCAGTCCACAACTCACCTCTGCACCCCCATCCAGATTTTATCTCAGCACCCCCATCTAAAGCTCACCCTAATCCACAGCTCTCACCTTTTTCACCCCCCCATGTTTCACTTCTGTACCCCCAACTTCCCTCATGGCTCTCACTTTGCACAACCTGCCATCTGCAGCTCTCCCCTCTGCACAGAGCTCCCCCCTCCCCAGTTCTCCTCTACCTCTCTGCACAAATCCACCCCCCATCCACACTTTTCCAGTTCTCCTCTCTGCACAGATCCCCCCAGCTCTCCTCCATGTACAACCCCCCCCCCCAGATCCCTTCTCTGCACACATCCCCCCAGCTCTCCTTCATGTACAAATCCCCCCAGATCCCCTCTCTGCACACATCCCCCCAGCTTTCCTCCATGTATCAATCCCCCCAGATCCCCTCTCTGCACACATCCCCCCAGCTCTCCTACATGTACAAATCCCCCCTGACCCCCTCTCTGCACACATCCCCCCAGCTCTCCTCCATGTACGAATCCCACCCCCCAGATCCCCTGTCTGCACACATCCACCCCAGATCTCCACTCCATGTACAAATCCCCCCAGCTCTCCTCCATGTACGAATCCCCCCTCAGATCCCCTCTCTGCACACATTCCCCCAGCTCTCCTCCATGTACAAATCCCACCAGATTCCCTCTCTGCACACATCCCCCCAGTTCTCCTCCATCTTCTAATCCCCCCCCGATTCCTTCTCTGCACACATGCCCCCAGCTCTCCTCCATGTACAAATCCCCCCAGATCCCCTCTCTGCACATATCCCCTCAGCTCTCCTCCATGTACGAATCCCCCCCCAGATCCCCTCTGTGCACACATCCCCCCAGCTCTCCTCCATGTACAAACCCCCTTTAGATCCCCTCTCTGCACACATCCCCCCAGCTCTCCTCCATGTACAAATCCCACCAGATCCCCTCTCTGCACACATCCCCCCAGCTCTCCTCCATGTACAAATCCCCCCTCCCCCCAGATCTCCTCTCTGCACACATCCCCCCAGCTCTCCTCTCCATGTACAAATCCCCCCAGATCCCCTCTCTGCACACAACCCCATAGCTCTCCTCCATGTACAAATCCCACCAGATCCCCTGTCTTCACACATCCCCCCAGCTCTTCTCCATCTTCAAATCCCCCCTCCCCCCCAGATCCCTTCTCTGCACACATCCCCCCAGCTCTCCTCCATGTACAAATCCCCCCAGATCCCCTCTCTGCACATATCCCCCCAGCTCTCCTCCATGTACAACTCCCCTCAGATCCCCTCTCTGCACACAACCCCCCAGCTCTCCTTCATGTACAAATCCCCCCCCCCCCCCCAGATCCCCTCTCTGCACACATCCCCCCAGCTCTCCTCCATGTACAAATCCCCTCAGATCCCCTCTCTTCACACAACCCCCCAGCTCTCCTCCATGTACGAATCCCCCCTCCCCCAGATCCCCTCTCTGCACACATCCCCCCAGCTCTCCTCCATGTACGAATCCCCCCTCCCCCCAGATCCCCTCTCTGCACACATCCTCCCAGCTCTCCTACATGTACAAATCCCACCAGATCCCCTCTCTGCACACACCCCCCTCAGCTCTCCTCCATGTACGAATCCCCCCTACCCCCAAATCCCCTCTCTGCACACATCCCCCCAGCTCTCCTTTCTCTACAAATCCACCCCAGCTCTCCTCCATGTATGAATCCCCCCTCAGATCCCCTCTCTGCACACATCCACCCAGCTCTCCTCCATCTTCAAATCCCCCCCCCGCCCAGATCCCCTCTCTGCACACGTCCCCCAGCTCTCCTCCATGTAGAAATCCCCCCCAGATCTCCTCTCTTTGGTATGTGCAGGCTTTTTTTTTTTTAAGTTCGTAGTACAGAGAGTTCCGCCTGCTGTAGCACAGAGCCGAGGTGGAGTTTCAGAGCTCCTCGGCTCCGTGCTACAATGTCTGAGTAGCAGCAGCAAGCGGGGACAAGCTGTCTTTGGAATCACCGCAGCTGTGGCTTACAGTGCTGGGAGCAAAAGCATGCTCAAGGGCTCGAGCCTCGAGGGCAGCAGCACTGAGTGCCCAGAGCTAACACAGAAAAGCCACTAGAGCAGTGATGGCGAACCTTGGCACCCCAGATGTTTTGGAACTACATTTCCAATGATGCTCAACTACACTGCAGAGTGCATGAGCATCATGGGAAATGTAGTTCCAAAACATCTGTGGTGCCAAGGTTCACCATCACTGCACTAGAGGAAGTGAGCTGTACAGAAATCTTCCTCTACTGGCTATGTATTACATGACAGGTCGGAGCGGAGTGGGCTGCCAGAGGTTCCAGAATGCAGTTCCGGCAAGTTCCGGCTGAAAAAAAGCCCTGATTATAGTATAAAAAATCCTTAATCATTCGTTATTATACTATCTGGGATTTTTCTTTTACGTCTATTACTGACATCGAGGAGAGCATATAGGAGGCTTTATTCATCACAAGGAACCACTAGTCAGACCTACTGGAGAGGGACCCCTAGAGGACCCTCCGGAGGCTGTCTGACGTATCTGGCTTAGTACAATGCTGTTACCTTACAGCAGTAAGGTGAGAGGCTAGTGCACACTGAGGTGTCATCACATTGGATTGACTAGGCATCACCCTTTTCCTCACAGTTCCTGGTAATGGGATTCATCACTTACCCATCATTCTTCGATTGACTTATCAAATGTTACTTTTCAATTGTTATCTGTGCCTAGGGTGGCACATGGGACCTCACTGCACTGTGTTTACTTACCTGTCTTTTTTTGCACGTCGTGTTTTTCAACCATTTATTAGACATGTGCATTTGTTTTCGTCCGAACACATTTTCGTCTAAATTTCGGTTATTTTCGTTATCATTTTAACAAACGATAACGAACGTGCAGAATCTGAAAACCGAAAGATCTGACAAACAAATGCTTTATTTTTGTTTTCGTTGCGACAACAGTTTGATATAGATAGGAGATTCGACATGACACTGACAATAGCGATCTGTGTCCATCAAACCTGTGCTTGAATGTGCCTAACCTTAGCTCTATTAGCCCAAGATTATTCTACATAGAGAGAAAAGATTCAACATGAAGATTCGACAAAGCAGTCGCCGCAAGCGAACATTTATGGTCAAATGCTCCGCCCATAGGCTATAGAAAAATTCTAATGTTGGTTGACTAGTAATAATAATTAATAAATATAATCATTACTAATGTCATACAACATTAGAATTCTACTATAGCTTGTAGGCAGAACATTCGACCAGAAATGTACGATTGCGGCGTCATACAGTTTAGCTGCTCCGTCGAATCTTCTTAGAACATTCGACAAACACCATAAGCCTTCAATGAGAGATTTGACCTTAATTATTACAGATTTTCGGACGAATGCATTTTTTAACGAAACAAAATAAATAAAAACTAATTTTGGGAGTAAATGTATTTTTCAGGCAAAAACGAAATTCCGAAACAAAATATTTCAGTGTGCACATGTCTATTTATTGCACGTTTCATGTATATTGTATTTGTAATTACTTCATTGTGGGATTATTTACACACCTTTACACATCAATGCTATTTGCACTTGCACTTTAAACCAAAGATTTTTATTTATTAGTCAGTAATTATCACCAGTCATCCAAAAGCGCAGCACCACCATTTTTTTCACATTAAATTGTCCACAATGTCTTGGTATCCTGACGCCTTAAGAGTTCCCTTCACTGGAATCAAGGGCCCAAACCCAACCTCTGAAAAACAACCCCACACCATAACCCCCCCTCCACCAAATGATTTGGACCAAAGCAAAGTCCATAAAGACAAGGATGAGCGAGTGGAGTAACTTGACTGGCTTGCACAGAGTCCTGATCTCAAACTGATACACCTTTGGAATGAATTAGAGTGGAGACTGTGAGCCAGGCCTTCTCACCCAACATCAGTGCCTGACCTCACAAATGCGCTTCTGGAAGAATGGTCAAATAATCCCATAGACACACTCCTAAACCTTGTGGACAGCCTTCCCAGAAGAGTTGAAGCTGTTATAGCTGCAAAGGGTGGGCCAACTCAATATTGAACCCTACGGACTAAGACTGGGATGCCATTAAAGTTTATGTGTGTGTGTAAAGGCAGGAGAGTTCCAATACTTTTAGTAATATAGTGTAGGTTGGATTAGTATTAGGCTCCTTTCACACTAGCAGTAATGCTTACTGCCAACTTGAACTTGAACTTTTCATGCCTTTCTCTCTTTTTTTTATTGCCAAATGGCATTTGTGCATTGCAGGAACATTCTGCAACTGCGAACATGGATTCATTCACTTATATGCAGGGCTGGGACAACAGGAGGGCAGGAGGGATAGGTGCCCTGGGCACAGCAGAGCAAGAGGGCAGAGAATGGACACAGGGCAGTAAAACCCATTGCATAGCTCCCAACTGTCCCTGATTTGGAGGGACTGTCCCTGAATTGGAGCAATGTCCCTCTGTCCCTCATTCCTCCTCATTTGTCCCTCATTTTGGTCTGATCTATATAATTGTATATAAAACTTTTTATCTTTAAAAAAGTGTTTCCCAGTACTAAACTTTTCATCCAATTTCTAAATTGCTGCATTTGTACATTTTAAAAGCCAATATCAAGGAATAGGAGTGGTAAAAAAAAAAGGTCCTTGTGGATTTAATTAACCTTTTTTTTTTGGTTAATTTTCCTTTAAGGGGGTGTGGCAGGGGGCGTGTCCTATGCCTAGATACTTTGTTAGCAGGTGTCCCTCATTTCCATCTCAAAATGACGGGAGGTATGTCATTGTACTGCATGCATTAACAGTGGGGGAGGGGGTGCATTTTCGCATCCTTGCCCTGGTCGATAGACAAACCTATCCTGGTACTGCTTACATGGGAGTGTTTGGCAGGCAGTACCGGGGTTTAGTTTAAAGTAGATGTAAACCTATTGTAAGTGCGTGATATTTAGGCTTCATTCACACGGGTGGCCAGGGGTGGTAAAAACCAGCGGCTGATCCTTATTTTTCTGGCTGCTCATCTACACCTACCTAGTGAGTGCACATTGCTACAGCCATAATGCTTTGGGTGTAGCAGTTTTAACACAACATGCCAAGTCTGACAGGTGGCAGCGCCTGTCAAACTCTCTAATGGAGGTGAATGGGATCGCACTAGAGCTGCAACTAACGATTAATTTGTCTGTCGACTAATCTATCGATTATTTTTTCGATTAGTCAACGACTATCCGATTATTTTTTCTATTTTTATTTTTTAATGAATCTAGTGTTTTTTTTTTTGATGAGCTAATTATTCCTTTGGATAACCTTGAGAGTATTGTATGGGCAGAGTATTGTATGGGCAGAGTATTGGCGGGGCAGAGTATTGGCGGGCAGAGTATGGCATTGGCGGGCAGAGTATGGCATCGGCATTGCAGAGTATAGCATTGGCTTGCAGAGTATTGGCATTGCCGAGTATTGCATTGGCATTGCAGAGTATTGGCATTGCAGAGTATTGGCATTGCAGAGTATTGCATTGGCTGGCAGAGTATTGGCATTGCAGAGTATTGCATTGGCTGGCAGAGTATTTGCATTGCAGAGTATGGCATTGGCTGGCAGAGTATTGGCATTGCAGAGTATTGCATTGGCTGGCAGAGTATTGGCATTGCAGAGTATTGCATTGGCTGGCAGAGTATTGGCATTGCAGAGTATTGGCATTGCAGAGTATTGGCATTGGCTGGCAGAGTATTGGCATTGCAGAGTATTGGCATTGGCTGGCAGAGTATTGGCATTGCAGAGTATTGTATCGGGCTGGGTATGGAGGGATGGCTGCTTCCATCCGACCTCTCCCCTCTACTGCACAGATCAGTACAGAGAGGGGAGAGAGAAACTGGCGTCATGTCATGACGCCGGTTTGTTTACAAGTGATCGCTCCGTCGGAGCGATCACATTGTAAACGCCTGGGTGTAGAAAGATGGCCGCCACTTCGGAGCTAGGCTGAAGCTGCGGCCTCTCCTAAGGCCGAGACCGCGGAGCGCTCCGCGGATCGCGGCATGTGCGCTCCGCGGATCGCGGCATATGCGCTCGGATCACGGATCGGTGACGATCCGTTGCACCCCTAGGGACGGCGGCACGGACGGGGGGGGGGAGAGAGGGGGGACGGCGGCACGGAGGGGGAGAAGAGAGGGGGACGGCGGCACGGACGGGGGGGAAGAGAGGGGGGACGGCGGCACGGAGGGGGAGAAGAGAGGGGGACGGCGGCACGGAGGGCAGCGGTAGATACTAAGCACTGCCACCACTGTGACGCATCGACGCCCTGCACGCAAGTCAACGTATTTTCTTAGTTGACGTAGTCAATTACGTTGACACGTCGTGGCAGCTCTAGATCGCACAGCAACCGAGAGCCAGATATGGACATGCAAAGTCAACAGCACTCCAAATAAATACAATCAACATGTTTATTATGATGACAGATTCACATAAGGCATAAGAAACTGACATTTCAGGGCCTCACAGGGTCCCTTTCTCAAGGCAACATAGTGACCAAATGGTTGGTTTACAACTGCGGCATGGTCCTGCAATGCAAAATCCCCATTTGCCAGTAAAAAAAAAAAAAACACAGACAAAAAAAAAATACAATTATAATCATATAATAATAATAATTATTAGTAGTATTATTAATAATAATAGCATTTCATTATAATAATAATTATTAGAATAATTATTATTATATAATAGTCATAATGTTTACATTTTTTTTTATCGTATTAATCTTTTATTAAGAATTTCAAAAAATAAATTAGATCACTTTTCTATTGAAGAAATGGATTCTGGAGAGCCTCACTCCGGTAAAAGCCTTTATTGTAATGAATAGTCAATATTCATGTGAACAGAAGCAGGAAAAACACTGACGCATTTCACAACATCATTGCTGCTTAGTCATAGCATAGCACACATCACTTTTCTACATAGTCATTTTCCTTTCTGATGCTTTTTCCCAGCCTTGTACCAAATGCCGTTAGCAAAACTCCTCGCGCCCTCACTGTTTCCAACTAAAATATAAAAGTGCGGAAGCTTCTTGAAGACTATATTATATATATATATACTCTATATATATATATATATATATATATATATATATATTCTATATGTTACTATTGTACTGTCACAAAATAGTTACATATAAAATCATGCCTATTGACATTTTGTAATCTCCGTTTTAGACAGCAGGGGGAGTATTAGGCTACTTTTGACATGTTGTGCACGGAGCTAAATAGATCAAGCTGATATTTCCAGCCAGTGGGCTGCAGTGTATGTATATTGGCGCTATATATGGCCTATGAGTTGAAAACCAGGGATGTATAGACGTTACAAGGAGTACTGTGATAATTGGAAAAAGCAAATTGGGGCTTACTTTCTAATACTAAATCTGCAGTCATTTAAAGTGATTTATGTTTGAAGTATAAAATGACGTGCATTAACCAGGGAATAATTGCTCTCTGTAGGTTGCAAATTAAATAATGAAAGATGACAAGACAAATACCTCGCCATTATTAGCTTCATGGTGCCGCAGAGCCGCTCTCGTCTGCTGATATGCGCTGACTTTGTGATTAATCCACGAATGAGCTTAGTGAAGTTCATGAGAGGAGAGCGCCGACACAACTATTCCATATCTAATAATAAAAAATAAAAAATTCTAGCGTCGGGCTCTGTGTCATGTTGTGACATATGCTGTAACAACTGTTACTTCTTATCTGTCACCCAATTACACATTCTATGACTTCTGCCTATTGAAACTATATATACACATACAACTCAACATGAACGTCATTAAAGCAGAGCTGTAGGTCAGTTGCTCTTGCCATAGTTTACATTATGGCAGACTCACCTTCAAAGCTGACAGGCCAGAGCTGTCCCTTTGTCAGGAATCAGCAGCAGGAATGGCCAGATCTGCATGACTACCGAACTATAATATCTCTCTCTCTCTCTCTCTCTCTCTCTCTCTATATATATAGATAAACATAGAGATATATATATAGAGATATATAAAAATTATAAACGCAACACTTTTGTGTTTGCCCCTATTAACCACTTAAGCCCCGGACCAATTTGCAGCCAAAGGACCAAGCCCTTTTTTGCGATTCGGCACTGCGTCGCTTTAACTGACAATTGCGCGGTCGTGCGACGTGGCTCCCAAACAAAATTGGCATCCTTTTTCCCCACAAATAGAGCTTTCTTTTGGTGGTATTTGATCACCTCTGCGGTTTTTATTTTTTGCGCTATAAACAAAAATAGAGCAACAATTTTGAAAAAAATTCTATATTTTTTTACTTTTTGCTATAATAAATATCCCCAAAAAATATATAAAAAAAAATTTTTTTCTTCAGTTTAGGCCGATACGTATTCTTCTACATATTTTTGATTAAAAAAAATTGCAATTCGTGATTATTGATTGGTTTGCGCAAAAGTTATAGTGTTTACAAAATATGGGATAGTTTTATAGGATTTTTATTAATATTTTCTTTTTTACTAGTAATGGCGGCGATCAGCAATTTTTGTTGGGTCTACGACAATATGGCGGACACGTCGGACATTTTTGACACATTTTTGGGACCATTGTCATTTATACAGCAGTCAGTGCTATTTAAATGCACTGATTCCTGTGTAAATGACACTGGCAGTGAAGGATTTAACCACTAGGAGGCAGTGTAGTGTTATGTATGACGTTATGTGTTTTTTTTTAATCGTAGGGGGGCATGGCCTGGCATGTGACGTCACTGATCATCCTTCCCTATAAAAGGGAACAGGCGATCGGTGACAGCCACACAGGGAAGCACGGGGAGAGGTTTGTTTACACAGACCTCTCCTCGTTCTTCAGCTCTGTGACCCGATCGCGGGACACCAGCGGCGATCGGATCCGCTGGTCCCGCGGCCACGGTCATGGAGCTCAGGACCGGGTCGGGAGTGTGACGCCAGCGGTGCGCTCCTGACCCACGGCTGGGCAATTAAAGAGTCACGTACCGGTACGTGATTGTGCCCAGCCGTGCCATTCTGCCGAAGTATATCGGTGTGAGGTGGTCTTTAAGTGGTTAAATCCCAACTCGGGTTGCAATTTTGAAAAAAAAAACAATAATAAAAAAAAAGTCTTCATCAGTTTAGGCCAATATGTATTCTTCTGCATATTTCTTGGTAAAAAATTTTTTTGCAATGAGCGCATATGTTTTAGTATGCCCAAAAGTTATAGTGTCTACAAAATAGGGAATAGATTTATGGCATTTTTTCTATAATTTTTTTTTTTTCACAATCAATTTTTTTTCACAATTATTCATTTTTTTTTACTAGCAATGGCGGCGATCAGCGATTTTTAGCTGGACTGCAACATTGCGGCAGACAAATTTGACTCTTTTTTGGGACCAGTGACATTTATACAGCCATCAGAGCTAAAAAAATGCACTGATCACTGTATAAATGACACCGGCAGGGAAGGGGATAACACTAGGGGACGATGAAGGGGTTAAATGTGTTCCCTGGGGAGCTGTTTCTAACTGTGGAGGGATGGGACTGACAGGGAGTAGAGAGAGATCGCTGTTCCTGACCACTAGAAACAGCAGATCTCTCTCTACTCTCCTGTCAGAATGGGAGATCTGTTTGTTACGTTGACAGATCCTCGTTCTGGCTCTCTGAGGAGCGACCGCGCATCAGCTCCCCCCCCCCCCGCCGTGCAGGGGGCGTGTGCGCCTGCTATAGCTCTTAAAAGGGACCTCCGTACCGGTACGGCGATTTGCAGGAACGAGCCGACCTGCTGCAGTATAATGAGGGCGGCTGGTCAGCAAGTGGTAAAAACAGTGATGCTGTCCAAAGGAGTCTCTGTTGCTCCTTCATCCAGAGTGGGGGCACGCTAATACAGGATGTGTGTTACTGGCTAGATCACCAGGTGAAAACAGAGGGGGGGAAAAAAAACTTAAAAAAGATAACTAATGCAGTCATCACATCTAATGATTGGTAAGCTGCAATATAATACATTTTTTATTTTGGGTTTAAAACGGCTTTAATTTCTATGCAGACAAAGTAAATCATAATATAACCACTGATCTTTGCTAATGTATTCCTACCCCCCCCTCCCCCCCCATGGGTCTTGTATTACCGGGGAGTTGCCTGGTACACTTGTAATGGCACTTGTTATTCTGCAGTTTATGTTCCTTCAGTTTTTGTTGGTGAGGTGATGAATAGTATGCTAAAAGGGCACGGCTTGGCTTTTTGTGCTGGAAATATCTTCTGCAAAGGGTATAATATTTCCTCAGTCTGTTCTCCTGCAATCCATCACAATTCAACCTAAAAGATAACAGAGAGGGAGACAGAGCAAGGCTGTTCTTTGTAATGAAAGCGGGAACATCGTAAACAAGAATTATTTTCACTGCCAGAAAAAGTCACATCGGAAATGCTTACGACAGCGATAACTGACTTTACATCTAATATAACATGATATCTATCTATCTATCTATCTATCTATCTATCTATCTATCTATCTATCTATCTATCTATCTATCTATCTATCTATCTATCTATCTATCTCTAAGGGCCTTTCTTCAGCATTGAAGGTCCCAATAAGCACAGTGCCTGCCATCATCTGTAAGTAGAAGTTTGGAACCCCCAGGACTCTTCCTAGAGTAGGCCACTCTAGCCAAACTGAGCGATCGGGGGAGAAGGGCCTTAGTCAGGGAGGTGACCAAGAACCCGATGGTCACTCGGACAGAGCTCCAGCATTTCTCTGTGGAGAGAGGAGAACCTTTCAGGAAGAACAACCATCTCTGCACCACTCCACCAATCAGGCCTGTATGGAAAAGTGGCCAGATGGAAGCCACACCTCAGTAAAAGACATGTGACAGCAGACCTGGAGTATGCCAAAAGGTACCTGAAGGACTCTCTCAGACCATGAGAAACGAAATTGTCTCGTCTGATGAAACAAAGATTGAACTCTTTGGCTTGAATAGCAAGCGTTACGTCTGCAGGAAACTAGGTGTCGCTCAGCACCTTGCCAATAACATCCCTACAGTGAAGCATGATGGTGGCAGCATCATGCTGTAGGGAGACAAGTCAGGATCGAGGAAAAAAGGAAAACAGCAATGTACAAAGACATCCTTAATGAAAATCTGCTCCAGAGTGCTCTGGGTCTCAGACTGGGGCGAAGGTTTATCTTCCAACAGGACAACGACCCTAAGCACTCAGCCAAGATACCAAAGGAGTGGCTATAGGACAACTCTGTGAATGTCCTTGAGTGGTCCAGCCAGAGCCCAGACTTGAACCTGATTGAACATCTCTGGAGAGATCTGAAAATGGCTGTGCACCGACGCTCCCCATCCAACCTGATGGAGCTTGAGAGGTCCTGCAGAGAAGAATGGGAGAAACTGCCCAAAAATAGGTCCATCTATCTATCAATCTAGCTATCTATCCATCATCTATTTATCTATCTATCTATCAATCCATCTATCAATCCATCTATCTATCTATCTATCTATCTATCTATCTATCTATCTATCTATCTATCTATCTATCTATCTATCTATCTATCTATCTATCTATCTATCTATCTATCTATCTATCTCTAAGGGCCTTTCTGCAGCATGGAAAGGTCCCAATAACCACAGTGACCTCCATCATCTGTAAGTAGAAGAAGTTTGGAACCACCAGGACTCTTCTTAGAGAGTGCCACTCCAGCCAAACTGAGCGATTGGGGGAGAAGGGCCTTAGTCGGGGAGGTGACCAAGAGCCCGATGATCACTCTGACAGAGCTCCAGAATTTCTCTGTGGAGAGAGGAGAACCTTTCAGGAAGAACAACCATCCCTGCAGCACTCCACCAATTAGGCTTGTATGGTAGAGTGGCCAGATGGAAGTCACTTCTCAGTAAAAGTCACATGACAGCCTGCCTGGAGTTTGCCAAAAGGGTACCTGAAGGACTCTCAGACCATGAGAAACAAAATTTTCTGGTCTGATGAAACAATGATTGAACTCTTTGGCTTGAATAGCAAGCGTCATGTCTGGAGGAAAATAGGTGTCACTCATCACCTTGCCAATACCACCCCTACAGTGAAGCATGATGGTGGCAGCACCATGCTGTAGGGAGACTAGTCAGGATTGAGGGAAAGAGGAAAACAGCAATGTACAAAGACATCTTTATTGAAAACCGTCTCCAGAGCGCTCTGGATCTCAGACTGGGGTGAAGGTTCATCTCCCAACAGGACAATGACCCGTAAGCACACAGCCAAGATACCAAAGGAGTGGCTACAGGACAACTCTATGAATGTCCTTGAGTGGTCCAGCCACAGCCCAGACTTGGATCTATCTATCAATCTAGCTATCTATCCATCATCTATCTATCTATCTATCTATCTATCTATCTATCTATCTATCTATCTATCTATCTATCTATCTATCTATCTATCACAGGAAGTCCCTGACCAAGGACCTCCATGGCAGGATCATTGGTATTATTTGAATGAAAGCCTGAGATTTTCAAGCATTGAAATCTGATTTTGGTGATGGAACCCACATCTATTTGAAATACGTTTTTGGCCAGAATTAAAATACTAGTTTAGCTTCTCTGGTGTCTCATATAAAGTATGTATGTGTCTTTCCTCCAGTCTAGTTCTGTGGATGTGCCATGCAGACCCCCTGCTCAGATCACCCACAGTACACTTTGACTAAACTGTCTGCTTTTCTATTCTAAAAACAAAGTGGTTAAATGAATAAGTGGCGAAGTTCTTGGCTCTGTGGGGCTCCGCGCAGTAATAATACCCCACTGTGCTGAACAGCACTACACCAAAATACAATCTCAGGAATTTCAGCTCTAATAAGAGCATGTTATCTGCTCCATTCCTAGCAGAGAGCCATATGCCAATAGCTAATAGACATGTGCGGTTTGTTTTGGTATCCAAATTAATATTCAAACAAGTTTTTCATTATTCGGAGATTCGGATATATCCGAATACCCAAATTACAATATAAACAAATTTTACTGAATGCTCCGAATGACGTAACGAAAATTCAAATCAAATTTCACATTGAACTCCAGTCGAATTATAACTGCACATATTGCTGAAATCAAAGACTGTGTGTGTTATTAGAGTACCATTTGGCAACAATGCTGTTTTTGTTAAGCCAAAGTTGGTTTAACCGCTTCAGCTCCGGAAGATTTTACCCCCTTCCTGACCAGAGCACCTTTTGAGTTTCGGCACTGCATCGCTTTAACTGACAATTGTGCGGACATGCGACGTTGCACCCAAAACAAAATTGACATCAGGAGAAAATCGCAGGTGCATGTTATATGCCTCCACTGCTTTAAGCCTCTGGGCGGCTCTCAGCCACCTTCGGCCCTTCTCGGCAGCTTTCGGCCGCCTTCGGGCAAAAGCTGACGAGAACGGCCGAAGACAGCCGAAAGCTACCGAGAACGACCGAAGGCGGCCGAGAACTACCGAGCACTGCCGAGATACACAGGACATCCGGCTCTGTATCTCGGCGGCGCCATTTTTAAAAAAAAGCTGCAAATAAAACTGACAAAGCTGCATATGACACTGACAAGGCTGCAATGATGGACAAGGCTGCATATAACACTGACAAGGCTGCAAATGATGGACACTGATAAGGCTGCATTGATGGTCATTTTTAATGTAAACTTTTTTTCCTTAAACTTCCCTCCCAAACTTGGGGTGCGTGTTATACGCCGATAAATATGATATATATATATATATATATATATATGTATTTATTTTTTTAAGCAGAGGCCCTAGAAATAAAATGGTAGGTGTTGTTTATTTTTCTGCCTTGCAATTTTTGTGCAGCGGCTTTGCAAACGCAATTTTTTGAGAAAAAATTACAGACCCCCCCACCGTGGATTTACATTGCTACTTTGACGTTACATTATGTTTTTATGGCAGCAGATAGCTGCCATAACCCTGGTATTTTCTTCAGCGATGTCCGCTTTAAGATAAAAGTGATCCCCGTGGTGGATTTATTCGGTGTGAGATCACTATTAACGGCAGCGGGAAAGGCCTCTCCCGCCGCATCCCAGTGGTCACAGCTGCTTACCGGATCCGTCTTTAATGGCGGGGATAATCCAATGCTTTCCCCTGATGGCCAGGAAGTCGAGTGAGGGAAAGATAGCCCCCACTCCACTCTATGCCCTTGATGGATGGGAGCGACGTCAAACGTTACTTCTGCCCTCCAGCCTTAAAGGGATCATTTAAAAAAAAAAAAGTTTTTTTTCTTAATATTGCTTTTAAAGAGGAAGTAAACCCTGATGAGTTTACTTCCTCTTTCATTCCCTGCAAAGGTAAAGCATAATGGACTACTATGCATGGCATTGTAGTCCATTATGTTTCACTTACCTGACACAGGAGCCAGCGTTGTCACCGCTGTCCCCTGTAGTCCGGAGCATCCATCTTCTCGGTGGGTCTCACCTCTCCGCAGCTGTCATTTGGCGAAGCCGCGATGACGTCACTCCCGCGCATGCGCATGGGAGCCGCCACGCGCGGCATATCACCGTTGTCGGCGGCGCGCTCAGTGCACCTGCGCATGCGCCATAGACAGCGGTGCCTGTCTTTCAGTAAATATCTCCTAAACCGTGTAGGTTTAGGAGATATTTCTTGGACCTACAGGTAAGCCTTAATCTAGGCTTACCTGTAGGTCAAAGTGTGTTGTAAGGGTTTACAATTACTTTAAGTCTAACCATTTTTCTATCGGAAAAACCATCCAAGTTTTTTCCGATGGAAAATCCACTCGTGTGTACAGGACATTAGGGATCTTGGATTGTGAGCTCCTTGAGCGTAGAGACCAATGTCAATGTGAAATGTATATGTAAAGCACTGCATAAATTGACAGCACTATATAAGTATCTTAAATAATCCCAAAGATGTTCTATTGAATTGAGGTGCAGACCCATCAAGTTCCTCCACAACACACTCATCCATGTCTTTATGGACCTTGCTTTGCGTAATCATGTTGGAACAGGAAGGGGCTATCCCCAAAGTGTTCCACAAAATGGGAGCATAAAATTGTCCAAGAAGTCTTGATATGCTGACGCCTTATAATAATAGTATTATATATATCTAAATCTATCTATATCTATATCTATCTATATATATATATATATATATATATATATATATATATATATATATATTTATCTCTCTCTCTCTCTATATCTATATATATATATATATATATATATATATATATATATATATATATATATATATATATATATATATATTTTTTATGTTTGGGGGTTCTAGGTAATTTTCTAGCAAAAAAATACAGATTTTTACTTGTAAACAAAAAGTGCCAGAAATGACACGCACCACCCTTAGTTCTGTGTGTCCAGTGTGTGTGTGTTTTGGTACCACAAGGTTTTACTGAGTGTTACTGCAGCTCATATGTGTGATCTGGCCCTTATACATTTTAGTGTCGTATTTACCTGGATTTCAGCATTAATTAGTCAGCGGCAGGTTCCTGTTAGCCGCGGGTTTGTGGTTGGAAGCAGACCCTAAGAGAGAGAAGAGTCTGGTCTCATCCCATCATCCGGTGATAAAACCTGGAGGCCTCCTTCCCCATGACCTGCGGTGAAAGCCTCCAATCCACTGTAGCAGATGCTGGAGAAGTCTGCTTTATTCCAGCTTGCCCAGAATCTCCTTTAATGGGGAAGGTAAACATACGCTACGAGAGGCTTATTAAACTAATGTGCAGATGCTGGAAAAAAATGTTCACATCATACTGCATTCTTAAAATGTTTATTTTTTCTTAGTGGCCACAATAGGGTTTTTACACCAAAAACAATTAGTCTTTTTTATAAAGGACCGAAAGATCAATTTAGCGGATTTTGCATTAAAGTTTTCCAATGTATATTTAAAAAAAGAAGGTATGTGTTCCTCCATTGTGTTTCAATGTTTTAATTGCTGCAATATTATTAGGTGAATAGGTTTCTCCTTTTTATAACAAGGTAACATTAGAACCCAAGGAGTGGAGAGAGGAAGGGACTGTCCTCCTTCTAAATCATTCAGCAGTTTGTATAATCTGATCTCTCCTGCCATTTAAAGTGTTCCTAAACCCAGGACCCTGCATTCACTATATCTGGTCATAGGACACAGAAGTGTAAATATTTTAGTAAATATAAACTGCTAAATACCTTTTCTCATCAGCAATACATAGCAGTCTTGTGACTTCTATCAGTGTCTGGTTAAAGCTTGTAGAGGGAGTTTTCATTCTATTCTGACTCTTCCTATGAGGCTGCAGGACCCCTGACCCTCTGTCTGGACAGTGCTGATTGGCCCTGTTCCGATCACACGCACTCTCCCAAGAAAAAAAAAGAAGTCTCTCTAGCAATACACACCAAACTGAGCATGTGCAGAGTGCCTCTAAGGCTCTGTCTTATCAGGAGATGGATTGGGGACCGTGAAAGAAGAGAAGGATCAGAGAAGACAGGATCAAACAGCCTTTTTACACAATGTGGAGGATTAACCCCTGGATAACAAGCATGCTTTACGGCATATACAGACTGATTTTACTGTTGTGGGTTTATTAGCACTTTAAAGGGGTTGTAAAGTCTTTTGGCTTTACACCTTAATGCATGCTATGCATTAAGGTGAAAAACCTTCTGCGCTTCTGCTGCCCCCCAGTGCCCCTCTTTTTTTTCTTACCTGAACCCGATTGTTCCAGCGACGAGCATGAGCCGGGCGGCTCCAGCCGCTGTCTCGGGTCCTCACTGGATAGATTGATAGCAATGGGAGCCGTTGGCTCCCGCTGCTATTAATCAAATCCAGTAACATGGGAGACGGGGGGCGGGGCCGAGTTCTGCTATCTATGTCAATGGAAGCAGCAGCGGGACTCATGAGCGCGCCCGCACGGATGCCCCCAAGGAAAGCGGCTCTCCGTGGTTGGCACCCAATGAAGAGAAAGATCGGGGCTGCTCTGTGCAAAACACTTGTACAGAACAGGTAAGTATAACATGTTTGTTATTTAAAAAAAAAAAAAAAAAGAATTAACCTTTACAATCACTTTAAGTCTATGCACTATATAGATGATTCAGGAAAATTCTAACACATCAATAAATCTGCCTCCAGGAAGCAGGCAAAGTTGCTTCTGCCTTCTGCTGACTGCAAGTGGTAAATATGAAATATTAATATACAGTATTTAATCATTTATAACATAATTTTTTAAACTTATATTTTTAAACATTAATTTCCATAGCAAAATAGCATTGACCCAAAACCATGATAATTACCCTCTAAGATATCCAAAACCATTCAAAACTATACACAAAGCAATAACCTTGTCTTTGTCCTTAACCACTTTCAGACCGGACCATTTTGCTGGCTTAAGACCAGACCACTTTTTGCGATTTGGCACTGCATCGCTTTAACTGACAATTGTGCGGTCATGCTATGTGGCTCCCAAACAAAATCGTCCTTTTTTTTCCCACAAATAGAGCTTTCTTTTGGTGGTATTTGATCACCTCTGCGGTTTTTCTTTTTTGCGCTACAAACAGAAAAAGAGCGTCAATTTTGAAAAAAACGCATTATTTTTTACTTTTTGCTATAATAAATATCCCCCAAAAATATATAAAAAAACATTATTTTTCCTCAGTTTAGGCCGATACGTATTCTTCTACATATTTTTGGTAAAGAAAAATCGCAATAACCAATTATTGATTGGTTTGCACAAAATTTATTGTGTTTACAAAACAGGGGACAGTTTTATGCCATTTTTATAAATTTTTTTTTTTTTACTAGTAATGGCGGCGATCAGCGATTTTTATTGTGACTGCGACATTATGGACACATCGAACATTTTTTACACATTTTTGGGACCATTGTCATTTATACAGCAATCAGTGCTATACAAATGCACTAATTCTTGTGTAAATGACACTGGCAGTGAAGGGGTTAAACCAGGGAGTGGCAGTGTAGGGGTTAAGTGTATCTTAGGGGCGTGTTACTAACTGTGGGGGGGGGGCTGGGCTGTGTGTTAGTGAACACTGATCTCTGCTCCAATCGCAGGGAGCAGAGATTAGTGTCACTTGTTGCTAGGCAGAACGGGGAGATGCTGTTTACATCGGCATCTCCCCGTTCAGCCTCCCCATGAGACGATCACGGGTATCCCCGTGGCGATTGAGTCCGCGGGTCCGGCAACCAGACTCACGGGGTTCCCGACCGTACCTGTACGCCAGTTTGCCTGCCCGTGCCATTCTGCCGACGTACATCGTCGTGTGCCGGTCGGGAACTGGTTAAACTATGTCTTAGACCCCTGTCACACTGAGCCGCCCCGGGCGTCAGCGGTAAAGCGCCGCTTTACCGTAATTTTAGCGCGCTATTTGGCCACTAGCAGGACAGTTTTAACCCCCCCAGTGGCTGAAAAGGGGTTAAATCTGGCCGCTTTGCAGGTGGTATGACGGCGCAGCCCCATTGTTTTCAATGGGCAGGAGTGAGCGGTGGAGGAGTGGTAGAGGAACCGTGTATTCACAGCTCCGCCACCGCTGCAAAGAAGCTGCTGGCAGGACTTTTTTCGATGCCCTGCCAGCGCAGCGCCCCAGTGTGTAAGCACTTGGGCTTTCACACTGGGTTTGCAGCTGAAGTTTTTTCATGTGCTATACAGGCACTATTTTTAGCGCTGTAGTGCCTGAAAAACACCTCCAGTGTGAAAAGGGTCTAAACCCAAGGACAAAAATTTTATATATACAGTACTGTGCAAAAGTTGTGAAGGTGAAGAATGCTGTAAATTAAGAATGCTTTCAGAAATAGAGGTGTTAAAAGTTTATTTTTTTATAAATGAAAAAAATGGAAAGTACATGTAGGAAGAACATGTAGGAAGGTGCAGTCTGCTTTCTCCTCTGCAGGTGGCGCTCACCCGCAGTGGAATTGCAGTTGGAGAGGAAGCCAAGAGGAACACAATTCCTCTATGGTTTCCTGGGTCACTGGGAATCTGATTAGATGCTGCCACCCCATGTGACTTTAGCAGCCATCTTGAGTTAGGTGCCCATTTGCGAGTGGGTAGTGTAAGGACAGGTACCCCATCTGTTAGGGACAGGACTAGCAGCAGGAAAAGGTTCCAGACAAGGATGGAAAGAGTAGGGTTTGCAACTTCTCTGGATATCTCACCGATTGGGCATGAGATGGCCAGGCTGCATTCTTCCCCTTAGGCTGGTTCGGCTGAAACCTGCTCTCTACTAGGGATGGGAGAACGGTTCTTATATGCAAGCTATTGTCAAACTTGCATGATATGGAAATTAAGGGGAACCCTGCACCAAATTTTAAAAATAAAATGGCATAGGGGTCCCCCCAAAATCCATACCAGACCCTTATCTGAGGACACAGGAAAAGACAGTAGGGGCCGCAGAGTGGTCCCCCCCGCCCAAACCGTACAGGCCACATGCCCCTTCCTCCAAAGTACCTTGCTCCCATGTTGATGGGGACAAGAGCCTCATCCCCACAATCCTTGCCCAGTGGTTGTGGGGGTCTGCAGGTGGGGGGGGGCTTATCGGAATCTAGAAGTCCCTATTAACAAGGGGACCCCTAGATCCCACCCCCCCCCCGTGTGAAATGGTAACGGGTACATTGTACCCGTACCTTTTCACAAAAAAAGTGTCAACATGTTAAAAACGACAAGACACAGCATGGGGACAAGTCCCATTAAAAAATAAAAAAATAAAAATGTCTTTACGCTGAAGATAGTTCTTAATGACATTGCCTATATATTTAACCGATTCCCAACTGCCTCACGCAGATATACTGCGGCAGAAAGGCACCTACAGGCAGATTAACGTACCTGTAAGTTGCTCTTTAAGAAGTGGCTTGCAGGCCCGCCACTAGCTCTGTGACCGTGATCGCAGGTCCCGCGGACTCGAAGTCCAAGGGGATACCCGTGATCGTCTCACAGTGAGGAAGAACGGGGAAATGCTAATGTAAACAAGCATCTCCCCTTTCTGCCTAGTGACACTGTCACTGATCTCTGCTCCCTGTAATAGGGAGCGGTGATCAGTGACGTGTCACACACACAGCCCCTCCTCCCCCCACAGTTAGAATCACTCCCTAGGACACACTTAACCACTACAGTGCCACCTAGTGGTTAACTCCCTAACTGCCAGTGACATTTTCACAGTAGTCAATGCAATTTTTTGGCATTGATCGCTGTATTAATGGCAATGGTCCCAAAAAGTGTCAAAATTGTCCGATGTGTCCGCCATAATATCGTAGTCACGATAAAAATCGCTGATCGCTGATCATTACTAGTAAAAAAATGGAAAAGTATTTGGCTGTATTTCTCTGCAGTGAGGACATCACTGATCCTGACCAAATCTCCAACTCCATTTGCAGAAATGAAGCCCCAAACTTAAAGAAAAAATGGTGGTGCTGCGCTTCCAAAAAAAAAAAATGGGACCTTACACGAAAATGTTATAGAGCTAATTATTCAGATGGAGATATGTCAGATGGTATATATTCAAACTAGTATGGTAAAGTAGTAAGGGAGAACTCTTAGGCCGCGTACACACGGGCGGATTGTCCGCCCAACTAAGTTAGTCAGACAATCTGACAGACAGTCCGTTCAACTTTTGAATGAACGGACTTGACCACACACGATGAACAGACAGTCCGCTGAAAACGTGCGCGATGACGTGTACGGCACGTACGACGGGACTAGAAAAACGACGTCCAATACACTGCAATGCAACCTTCGGCCGTGTAAACCCTTTCTGAGCATGCGCCATACTTAGTCCGTCCAACTTACCTACACACGAGCGGACTGTCCGCTGAAACCAAGTTTGGACCGACAAAACCAAGTTTCAGCGGACAAAATTACGTAAATTCCGTAAGACAAAGTCCGTCGGACTGTCCGCTGAAAAAGTCCGCTGAAGCCCACACACGAGCGGATTGTCCGCTGAAACACGGTTCAGCGGACTAAGTTGGACAGACAATCCGCCCGTGTGTACGTGGCCTTATCCTAATGTAGAAATTCTTCTATCAGTAGTGCCTGCAACAGTGTGTACACAATAATAACTCACAATCCCAAGTGCAACTTATATCTCTATGATATAAAAATAGTGCTAAGTGCAAAAACACATACAGTGGTCTAACTATAAATCAGACTTCTATGACCGAAAGTGCTGAGTGCATCATAGCAAAACCAAAGTGACTGAAATATAAACAATTACTGGCTACGTAAGTGCAAACTAGTGACAATAATAAAGTGCAAAAAATGCAAAACTACAGTGCAAAAAATGCAAGCAAGCAAAAATCAAGTGCAAAAAAATGCAAGCAAAGTGCTTAGTGTAACACAAAATATTAATAAAAAACATATAATAATCGAGCTATAGAACAAAACTCCATAAACAGAAAGTGCTGAGTGCAAAACATTGGACTACATCCAGCTGTTAATGACGTGAACACAGTCCCGTGATGATGTCACATAAACATCTAAAGTGATTCTGTGCTGAGAAATGTTTTAGAGGTTCTTCCTCCACATAAGTGATTCCACGCATAAGTGTGCACACTGGGTAATTACCTTCCCGCTATATAAAATATAGCGTATATGCAGCCTTCTCTTGGATATACCAGGAGTCCCAGGAAAGGGGGTGGAAGGAGGGGGCCTCAGGGGGTCACTCTCAGATCTCCGTCACAGTATAGGTGTCCGTTTAGTAAACTGAGATAAGCTGAGATCAGGATGATCTCTGCTCATCTCAGAGCATTGCAGGTTTAATATACTGAGATCAGAAGGTGGAGAACTATTTTTCTCTTCTCATCTCAGTCCACAGAACGGCTGCATTGACTGCAATAGAAACGGCATGTTTAGTATACAGAGATGCCACTTTATCTCTGTGATTCTCTTTCAAGTTCTCCTTTCTGGCTTCTCCAGCCCAGAGGTGGAGATATCAGGAGATCTCTGAGAGAGAATAGATTCTTCCTTCGTCCATCTGCCTGCATGGTCAATACTGAAAGTAAAAAATGTCTCTACTGCAGTGGAACATCCATCAAGAGCAGGTTAGATTTACATTAACTATACAATTACCAATTACACACATATATATATATATATATATATATATACAATTTTTTATATCTGTGTGTGTATATATTTATATCTGTTGTGTCCGTATGTGTATGTATATATATATATATATATATATCCTCCGAGTCCTTCACATTTGTTTATAAGGCTGGGTTCACACTGCTGCGGGGGGAGAACCGGATGCGATTCGCACCGCAAATCACATCCGATCTCCGTAGCGATGCGAGTGCAGCCATACAGATAGTATGGCGGAATTCGCATCGCTCCCGCAGCAAACTCGCACGGGACCCTTTTTTTGGTCCGCAACAGAATCGAATCGTATGGGGGTTCACACCATGCGATCCGATTCCTGTGCGAGTCGGCAGATCGCACTGCGATATGCGGATGGAACTGGGGGTGTCATTAACATATCATTGACACTCCCAGCCGTTCGCATAGGGCAGTGGGAGTAATGCGATGCGGGAAAACGCCGCGGATTCGCGGCGTTCCCGCATCGCAGCGGTGTGAACCCGGCCTAAGGCTGGGCTCACACTGCTGCGGTTACGAGAACCGGATGTGATTCACACCGCACTGTAGTGCAAATCACATCCGATCTCCGTAGCGATGCGAGTGCAGCCATACAGATAGTATGGCGGAATTCGCATCGCTCCCGCAGCAAACTCGCACGGGACCCTTTTTTTGGTCCGCAACAGAATCGGATCGTATGGGGGTTCACACCATGCGATCCGATTCCTGTGCGAGTCGGCAGATCGCACTGCGATATGCGGATGGAACTGGGGGTGTCATTAACATATCATTGACACTCCCAGCCGTTCGCATAGGGCAGTGGGAGTAATGCGATGCGGGAAAACGCCGCGGATTCGCGGCGTTCCCGCATCGCAGCGGTGTGAACCCGGCCTAAGGCTGGGTTCACACTGCTGCGGTTACAAGAACCGGATGTGATTCACACCGCACTGTAGTGCAAATCCCATCCGATCTCTGTGCGATGCGAGTTCAGCCTTAGGCCAGGTTCACACTATAGCGATGCGGGAATGCCGCGAATCTGCGGCGTTTTACCGCATCACACACCTCCCGCCGGCAGTTCACACTGCCCTATGCGGACGGCTGGGAGTGTCAATGATATGTTAATGACACCCCCAGTTCCGTCCGCATATCGCAGTGCGATCTGCAGACTCGCACAGGAATCGGATCGCATGGTGTGAACACCCATGCGATCCGATTCTGTTGCGGACCAAAAAAAGGGTCCCGTGCGAGTTTGCTGCGGGAGCGATGCGAATTCCGCCATACTATCTGTATGGCTGAACTCGCATCGCTACGGAGATCGGATGTGATTTGCACTGCAGTGCGGTGCGAATCACATCCGGATCTCCCCCCGCAGCAGTGTGAACCCGGCCTAAATAGTATGGCTGAATTTGCATCGCACCCGCCCCAAACTCGCACAGGACCCTTTTTTTGGTCCGCAGCAGAATCGGATCGCATGGGTGTTCACACCATGCGATCTGATTCCTGTCCGAGTTTGCAGATCGCACTGCAATATGCGAACTGATCTGGGAGTGTCATTAACGTTTCACTGACACTCCCAGCAGTTCGCATAGGGCAGTGACTGTATTTTTATTTTTAATTTATATTTTTTATTTATTTAATTTATTTAATTTATTTAATTTATTTAATATTTAATTTTTAATATTTAATATTTAATTTAATTTATAATTTAACAATATTTTTATTGTTATGCTTTTTAAAATTATTTAGAACTATTTAATATATATATATTTATTGTTTTTATATGAATGGTACATGTCTGCATGATAAATAAAGTACAATCATTTCAGATTACACCATTCACATAAATGTGCACATGTGTTATGCTTATGTATTAATCATTGTAATGTTTTACAGTTATGGGGTGTCTCTTTATTGGTTAGGGAGATTATATCTTTAATATTTTATTAATATGTGCAGTGTATGTGGAATGCTTCGTATTTAACTTTGGGGTTCTGATACTGAAATCTCATGAGCTATCGTGAGATTACAGAAACAGAAGCCGTTCAGGATTCTCAGAGCGTTTGTAGATCACTTCTATTCTCAATGGGAGAAGTGATCTACATGATATATTAAGCTGCCACATGGGGGAGAACAAATATCTCCGAGAACAGCAGAGAACTCGAGAGATACAAAATATCAAAATATACTAAACGGACACCATAGTCCAGCAAGATGTTCCAATATAGCTCAGAGAATAAGTATAAGAGCAACCATAGTGTAGTATGTTTTTTAAAAATCACTACTTTATTAAAAGGTTAAAAGGGTGAAAAAGTATTTAAAAGGTGTGGCTTTTGGGAGGAGCTGAGGCTGTTTCTTATGCCCTGTACACATGGTCGAACATTCCGACGACAAAATCCATCAGATTTTTTTTTAGACGGATTTTGGGCCAAAAGTGTCTTGCATACAGACGGTCGCACAAAGTTGTTGAAAAATCCGATCATTCAGAACGAGGTGACGTTCATTGCGTACAACGGGATTAAATAGAGGCCAGTAGCCAATAGCTTTGGTCTCGTAATTTAATCTGAGCATGCGTGGCACTTTGTCCATCGGAATTCTCTACAAACGATCGGAAAAAGTCTGATCGGATTTTTTTGTGGGAAAATTTTAGATCCAGCTCTCAAATTTTTTCTGTCAGAATTTCCGACAGAAAAAGTCCAATAGAGCCCACACACGATCGGATTTTCCGACAACATAATCTGATCGGACCTTATCCCTTGGAATTTCCGACTGTGTGTACAGGGCATTACTCTCTACACACACGGAGCTGATTTGTGCGCGGCAACCAATCGTTATTTGATTACAAGGCTTTCTGGATGACCATACCCACGCCAGCGCCCTTTCAACAGTGGAATATTTTCAGCAATAGCAGGGCTCTTGGAGCGGCACTCGTTTAAGTCTCTGTATTTCTTTCAGTCTGTTTCCTTTAAAAGCTATTTTTTTGTCTGTCTTTCATATGATGTTTCTGTGTCAAAAAACTCCAGCAGGGTGGCATACCTTACATTTTTAAAAATATCTTATCTCTAAGGTGTAATTATCAAACAGCAGGTTGCAGAGAAAAGTCTAGCTCATGATCTATCGCAGTGTTGATAAATCCTCATTCCTAGGTAGAAGTGTCACCTTCACAAAGCATCTGGTGGGCTGTTAACAAGCCTCTAAGTGGAGTTCCAAAATGCGTTACAAAACATTTCTTTCCTTCCTATGCAATGTAATAATGTAGCTTTATATGACCTGAGCACACTACAAATCCACACAGCAAAAATCAGAGTAAAGCCTCGTACACACGATCGGATTGTTGGCCAACAAAACCATGGACTTTTGTCCAAAGGGCGTTGGCCCAAACTTGTCTTGCATACAAACGGCAAGGAATTGTTGGCCAACAAATACGAACGTAGTGACGTACTACGTTGTTTTTCAGCTCTTTAGCGCCACCCTTTGGGCTCCTTCTGCTAATTTCATGTTAGTAGAAGTTTGGTAAGGGTTGATTCGTGCTTTTCGTTTCACACTTTTCACTTTTAATTTTGTGCTTTTCAGTTCGCTTTTGAACGGCCGTTCGTCAACCAGCCATGTTGAGGAATCGGAGGAGATAACGTGTTATTTATTACTGGCCTTGGAGTTATTGCTTTGACATTATTTTTTTGGGTTGAATAATAATGATTTAATTTGTTATATTTTCTATATTTTTGGAGGCATAGAATGCATTTTTTGGTGAAGTTCTATTGGCAGATAGCATGTCTAATTTTATTTGTTTTCTTTTTTTAATGCACAATAAAAAAAAAATTGTAGAGAATAATACTTGGCTATGTGTTTTACTTCAAATGACTGTATGGGAGTAGGCAGTTACATAAAAAAAAAATACAATGTCAAATTGACAAGGGACACCAACATAGTTGTATCTTTGATCTTAAAAATGACGGGATAATGGTGTTGTGGTAACTTGCCCAAAAAAAAAAAAAAAAAAAAAGAAAGCATTATATATATATTATATTATTCTTGATATCACTAGAAAAAAAAAAGCCTTTGAAAATTCATTTGCAATAACTCCATCAGTATCACTAGCAAAGCAGCATCATTACTATCCCATTACAGAAGAAGAGTATGTGCGCTGCATTTGGAGATTTCATAATTTGCCTTGGGTTAGTGTGTCCTACTTTGATGGAATAGGTACATTAACTGTGGAAAGTGTGGAGGACTTCAAACCCAGTGGAGGAGGACAGGAGTACCTATTTAATCAAAGTAGGACACACCAACCCACCCGGTGGACAGGAGTCATCTTTATATACAGGCTCTTTTATCTGCTTTATCTGGTGAGTGGGGACCCAGGAGGGGAGCACAGACAGGCACTGAATTGAGTCACCGAATTCTGTTTACTATTCACTCCAGATTTGATGAACTTTATTTGCACAATATCGGCACATGAAGTCACCAATAACACATGCTATGTGTTATTATATTTTTTACATTTTGATGAACTTTGATGTTTGCACACTTTTTTATTGTTTGTAAATACTGTATGCACTTTAATTTTATTGCTTGTACATATTGTATGCACTTTATTTGCACTAGAGTAGCACTTTAGTTGGTTTCAACAGTATATGATACTATATATGTTTATGTGTGAATATAGTTATAGGCGCAGCGCTGAGTTTTAAATTTCTTTTTCATTTTTTGGGGTACTTACCCTTCACTACAGCAGCAGCATTGAGATATATATATTTCTTTGTTTATTTCCACAGCGTGGATTTGTAATTATATTTTTCACTAGACGACACTAGCTTAGGTGCAAACTGGAACTCACGCTGTTTATTGTAAATTCACACAGTATATATAGCACACAAGATCAAGTGAGCCTGGTCACATTATTATATACAATGCAAACTATAAACAAGAAAATAAGTAACATAGCTAAGGAACAGCCAATGTAAACATGAACATAAATCTAATTAACCACTTGCCTACTGGGCACTGAAACCCACCCTGTGACCAGACCAATTTTTAGCTTTCAGTGCTGTCACATTTTGAATGACAATTAGTCATGTATGAAAAAAAGGACACAAAAATTCATTTGGGTACAGTATTACAAGCAGAGCTTTCTTTTGGTGGTATTTGATCACCTCTGGGGTTCTTTATTTTTTGCCCTATAAATGAAAAAAGACTTTTTGAAAAAAACAAATTTTTCTTTGTTTCTGTGATAAAATTTTGCAAATTATTAATTTTTCTTCATAAATTTTGGCCACAATTTATACTGCTACATATCTTTGGTAAAAAATAAACCAAATTAGTGGATATTATTTGGTCTTTGTGAAAGTTAGAGAGTCTACAAGCTGTGGTCCAAATCATAAAAAATTGATCACATCTGCTACCTGAACAAGCCAGGAAAGTACGAATACCCCCCAAATGACCCCTTTTTTAAAAGTAGACATTCCAATGTATTTAGTAAGATGCATGGTGAGGTTTTTTATGTTGTCCTTTTTTTCTCACAATTCTTTGTAAAATTAAGATTTTTTTTTCCCCACAAAATTGTAATTGTAATAGGTTATTTCTCTCACATAGCATGTGTATACCACAAATGACACCCAAAATACATTTTGCTACTCCTCCTGAGTATTACAATACCAATACCACATGTGTGGGACATTTTCACAGCCTAACCAGATAGAGAGACCCACCATGCAGGGAGCACCATCAGGTGTTCTAGGAGCATAAATTACACATCGAACTTGTTGACTACCTATTACACGTTTGAAGGCCCTGGAGCACCAGGACAATGACATGTGACACTGATGTGGCACTGATGACAGATAGCACTAATACGTGGCACTCATGACACTGATGACAGATGGCACTAATATGTGGCACCTATGACACGTGACACTGATGTGTCACTGATGACAGATGGAACTAATACGTGGCACTGATGACAGCTTGCACTGATGACACATGACACTGACAGGTGGCGCTGGGGACAGAAGGCACTGACAGGTGGCACTGGGGACAGGTGACACTGGGACAGAAGACACTGACAGGTGGCACTGGGGACAGAAGGCACTGACAGGTGGCACTGGGGACAGATGGCACTGACAGGTGGCACTGGCAGGTACTGTGGGCACTGTATTTTTTTTGTGTACACTCACAAGTTGAAGGTGTCTAGGGATGCCCTCCTGGCAATTGGGCACCGCGCTGTAGCCATCTTTCAGCTATAGTGCAGACACCTAGTAGTTAAACAACTAGTCACTTAAACAAACCTACGTGCCCAGACCGTTCGGAGCCAAGCCCACAACCTGGATACTCAAAGTGCATTACACATTATAATATGCATAAACACATAAACAGCCCACAGTGGTTGCATAACAAGGTAAAGTGGACACAATATTAATCACATCTCCAAGAGATGAGCAGACAAACAGAGACATTAGGTGACTCAATTAACAATGGGAATTTACACCTAGGAAGTACATAATGGGGCTATGACACTTAACACATAACACCTTAAACAGACTATAGCAGGGGACCCTAGTATCAGGTTGGTTTGAGCTGATTATATTAACATCTGCTCTGAGTCTTGCAGTCTAAAGCAGTAATTGTTGATTTGGGCATAGAGGCCCCAAATATGTGTCCAGGTCCTGGATTCCCAGAGTCTGTGTGTTTTGGGGAGACATGGAATTTAATCTGAAGCAAGACCACTCCGAGGGTCCCTAGACACACACCTCCCAAGAATAAAGCCCCCCTCAAAAGCCCCTGTCCTGGTTGGGTCTGTCACAGGCAAAAATAAAAATGCTTTCCTGGCATCAATTTGAAGGCAGGCATGTGGTAATATGCATGTGGTAATATGCTGCCATGTATTGGTGCCAAGAAAGGAAAATAATGGTATTTGATACAATTTTCTGTTTTCCTGACTATAACATGCCAGCAAACTACAACATATATGCTGCCACTTATTGGTACTAGGAAAGGAAAATGATGGTAAGTATTTAATATACCTGGTCACTTGAATAACAATAAGTGAACAGCAGTGCTAAAGTATGAAAAACACAATTAACATACTAAATAATGAGATGAACTGATAACAAACATATTAAATATAAAAAAACGTAAAGATGTCAAAAATAAAATCTTATAAATAAACACAATGTAATAGTGTAGAGAATGGGAAAAAAAACAGTTGGTATAAGTCTATAAGAAAAAAAAATCACACAATGAAATGCAAAAGATGCCAAAATGCATAGAAGCAATCCTTCAATGGGGGATACGATGTTCACACAACACCGTGAGTGTATCAAACACCTCTCCCCATCAGTAATAGACTCACCAGAGATAATTGCCCCACACATGCGTGTTTGGCAGCAAAGCAGTTACCCTCATAGGGTTAATAACTTTAAGACTCCACTCTCCACTTGAAACAGTCAAGGTATAGCACGCTCATATGAAAGGGGAGATAAAAGAAAGCTCCACTAGTACAATATGTCTGAAACCATAATCCATGTATTGAATATAATCTTCAAACACTGCACATATAACACGAGCATTGAAAATCATAAACCCAGAGCATTGTGGCAATAGTAATCAGCAAAGCGGCAGGTAATATCTCACCACACTGCAAACCTTGCCAGAGCGTCTTTTCCCGATACCCAAACGTTCTTTCTAGTTGCTGTACTGACGTGTTTCGTCATCACGACTTCGTCCTGGGATTGGCTGTACGGCAGCACGGCAACCTTCCTGATATAATGCGAGGTATGTAAATGATTACCATCCACACGCCAATCTTCTGAACACTACGAGTTACATTACCAAAGTGCCCTGCACAGCACAAATACATGTACTGTACTGCAGATAAAAAAGTGGCATTTGTAATAACATATATAGAATTGAGTCATCCAAGTATTTGATATACTGTATTTATCGACGTATAACAATTACTTTTTCCCCCCTTAAAATCAGGGAAAAATCTTGGGTGTGTGCTATACGCAGATCCCTGCTGTCTCTGAGGGAAGAGGAGCGAGCGGCGCTGATTTACATAGAACTGCGATCTCCTGTGTACCTGACACTCCGTCACTCACAGCCACGTCTCCTGGCCCCGCATTGGGCCACTGTTCTTTCTATCATATGAGCAGGGCCAGGAGGAGTGGCTGTAAGCGACGGAGCGCCGGGTGCACAAGAGATCGAGGCGTGTAATTCAGCGGCACTCGCTCCTCCTCTTTCCTCTGAGACAGCAGGGATAATCCAACACTGGCGAGGCTGCAATGATGGGAAAGGTGAGCATGAAGATGGGCACTGAACAGGCTGCATTTTAGGCCAATTTAATGGCTGCAGATGGGCACTGAGCAGGGTGAATTGATGAGCTGTGATCCAAATTTTTCTTCAAAGTTCTTTATTTAAAATGAAAGTTTTTTTTCCTTAAACTTCCCTCCTAAAATTGGGGTGCTTGTTATACAGTGGTGTGAAAAAGTGTTTGCCCCCTTCCTCATTTCCTGTTCCTTTGCATGTTTGTCACACTTAAGTGTTTCGGAACATCAAACCAATTTAAACAATAGTCAAGGACAACACAAGTAAACACAAAATGCAATTTGTAAATGAAGGTGTTTATTATTAAAGGTGAAAAAAAATCCAAACCATCATGGCCCTGTGTGAAAAAGTGATTGCCCCCTAAACCTAATAACTGGTTGGGCCACCCTTAGCAGCAACAACTGCAACCAAGCGTTTGCAAAAACGTGCAATGAGGCTTTTACAGCGTCCTGGAGGAATTTTGGCCCACTCATCTTTGCAGAATTGTCCTAATTCAGTTACATTAGAGGGTTTTCGAGCATGAACGGCCTTTTTAAGGTCATACCACAACATCTCAATAGGATTCAGGTCAGGACTTTGGCTAGGCCACTCCAAAGTCTTCATTTTGTTTTTCTTCAGCCATTCGGTGGTGGACTTGCTGGTGTGTTTAGGATCATTGTCCTGCTGCAGAACCCAAGTTCGTTTCAGCTTGAGTACACAAACAGATGGTCGGACATTCTCCTTCAGGATCTCTTGGTAGACAGCAGAATTCATAGTTCCTTTTATCACGGCAAGTCTTCCAGGTCCTGAAGCAGCAAAACAGCCCCAGACCATCACACTACCACCACCATATTTTACTGTTGGTATAATGTTCTTTTTATGAAATGCAGTGTTCCTTCTACGCCAGATATACTTGGACACACACCTTCCAAAGAGTTCCACTTTTGTCTCATCGGTCCACAGAATGTTGTCCCAAAAGTCTTGGGGATCATCAAGATGTGTTGTGGAGAAATTGAGACGAGCTTTGATGTTCTTTTTGCTCAGCAGTGGTTTTCTCCTTGGAACTCTGCCATGCAGGCCATTTTTGCCCAGTCTTTTCCTGATGGTGGAGGCATGAACGCTGACCTTAACTGAGGCAAGTGAGGCCTGCAGTTCCTTGGACGTTGTTGTGGGGTCTTTTGTGACCTCTTGGATGAGTCTTCGCTGCGCTCTTGGGGTAATTTTGGGCGGCCGGCCACTCCTGGGAAGGTTCACCACTGTTCCATGTCTTCGCCATTTGTGGATAATGGCTCTCACTGTGATTCGCTGGATTCCCAAAGCTTTGGAAATGGCTTTATAACCCTTTCCAGACTGATAGATCTCAATTACTTTCTTTCTCAATTGTTCCTGAATTTCTTTGGGTCTCGGCATGATGTGTAGCTTTTAAGGATCTTCTGGTGGACCTTACTGTGTCAAGCAGCTCCTATTTAAGTGATGCCTTGATTGTGAACAGGTGTGGCAATAATCAGGCCTGGGTGTGGCTAGAGAAATTGAACTCAGGTGTGGACAACCACAGTTATAGTATGTTTTAACAAGGGGGGCAATCACTTTTTCACACAGGGCCATGATGGTTTGGATTTTTTTCACCTTTAATAATAAACACCTTCATTTACAAATTGCATTTTGTGTTTACTTGTGTTGTCCTTGACTATTGTTTAAATTGGTTTGATGTTCCGAAACACTTAAGTGTGACAAACATGCAAAGGAACAGGAAATGAGGAAGGGGGCAAACACTTTTTCACACCACTGTATACCGATTAATACAGTCATTTTCCTGGTGCCAACATAGAAGCATGCTGCCACATGTATGCTGCTGCCTATTGGCGTAAGAAAACAAAAATTACAATTTTCCATTTTTCTTTAGTAGAGTAGAGAAAGGCTAGAACCCCTTTCAGATTTTTATTTCTAAGATAGGTGCGTTAATAAGAGCGCTAGCTCCAAAACAGGAGGAATAGCATTAGATGCTGATAGTAAATATGGAGAATACTGGATAATAAATGATAAAACAAAGATAAAATATTGCTTGTTTGGGTCAATCAACTGTCACACTACCCTATGTCCCAGTTGCAGATTTCCCTGGGTTGGGAATCTCTCTATGTTCTATGTTCTATGTGCTATGTTCACAATTCGGCATTGCGGTGGCAAAATCATGCACTTTCCCGCAATGAGTTGCCCTTTTACAGACGTGTGGCAGTTCCATACATTTAGACCCCTTTCACACCAGGGTGTTTTGCAGGCGCTATAGCGTTAGAAATAGCGCCTGCAATCCGCCCTAAAAAATCTGCACCATTGTTTGCAGTGTGAAAGTCTGAGGGTGTGCTGGCAGGACGTCAGGGAAAAGTCCTGCCTGCAGCTTCTTTGGAGCGGTGAAGGAGCGGTGTGTTTACCGCTCCTCCACCGCTGCTCCCCATTGAAATCAATGGGGCAGCACTGTAATACCGCCGGCAAATCGGCGCTATTGCGGCATATTACCGGCGGTTTTAACCCTTTCTCTGCCGCTAGCGGGGGTAAAAGCGCCCTGCTAGCGGCCGAAATGCGCTGCAAATCTGGCGGTAAAACGCCTCTAAAAATAGCAGCGTTTTACCGCCCGCGCTATGGGCGGTGTGGTGTGAAAGGGGTCTTAGGTGCAGCGTGATTTCTGAAAAGGGTCAGGGACTTTTTTTTTTTTTTTTTTTTTTTTTAGCATTTCTCATGTGTAGGGCAGCCCATTTATTTCAATGCATTGAATAACAAGAGTGTGAGCTGAGCCTAATGGAGCCTCAGATAGAAGTAAAAACCTGATAGGAACTCTTTTTTTCTTTTTTTTTAGAAATATTTATTGTATTTTTTTGTATCAGAAACCCCCCCCCCCCAGAAACACAGCTCTAATCCTTCCCCTCAAAATCTAAAAGAAAAAAAAAAATGCTTTTGGATTGACCTACACAGAGTAAGAATCTGCCTGGTACTTCCAGGTTTAGAGGAACATGTGACCTTCTTCCCTTTTTCTTATGTGACATCACAGTGTTGGGCTTAGTGATTGGCCCGGTGCTTTCTTTGTCAGTGGACAAACGTACAAAATCAGCAGGGGATGAAATACTTTTTTCCCCTCACTGTATGTCTCTCATTTTCTGTTCCTGTGATATTTCTCTATGATTGTACATTTATGTAGTTGTTGATCCTAAAGCCTCATACACATAATCGGACTTTCCGACGGGAAAGCTGTGATGACAGACTGTTGGCGGAAAATCCGACCGTGTGTACGCTTCATCGGACAATTGTTGTCGGATTTTCCGCGGACAAATGTTGGGTAGCAGGTTTTAAAATTTTCCACGGACAAATGTCTGTTGTCAGATTTTCCGATCGCATGTACACAAGTCCGTCGGACAAAAGTCCAAAGTACAAACACGCATGCTCAGAAGCAAGGACGAGCCGGAAACGGTCGGTCTTGTAAACTAGCGTTTGGTATGGAAAATTAACATTTGTGATGCGGCAAATTATGAAATCTCGAAATGCAGCGCACAATTCTCTTCTTCTTTAATGGGATAATAATGAAGCTGTTTTGCTGGTGATACTGATGGAGTTATTGCAAACACATTTTCAAAGGCTTTTTTTTTCTAGTGATATCAAGAATAATATTATTATGCTTGTTATTTTTTTTATTTGTGTAAGTTACCACAGCACAATTATCCCGTAGTTTATAAGAAAAAAGATACAACTATGTTGGTGTCCCTTGTCAATTTTACATTGTATTTTTTTAGATGTAACTGCCTACTCCCAAACTGTCATTTGAAGAAAAAAACACATAGCCAAGTATTATTCTACACTATTTTTTTTTATTGTGCATTAAAAAAAGAAAACAAAGAAAATTAGACATGCTATCTGCCAATAGAACTTAACCAAAAAGTGCATTCTATGCATCAGGGCTGGACTGGGACAGAAATTGGGCCCTGGAGTTCACCCAGACTGGCCCACTTTATTTTTGCAAGCATGCACCAAAACATTATATAAAACTATATGCAATTGCTGAATATGGATACCTAATGAGTTTGGGGTGGATCTGAGGGAAGCGGTGCGGCCTCTGTATGGGGAATCAGAGCGGCCGGGGGAAAATTGCCCCCTTGCCCCCTGGTAGGGTGATCACATTCCCAGACTGCCATTCAGGGACAATTTTGCCAAGGACCAGGGGGGATGTAGTCTCAGGGTTCACAGGGAATTTAGTGATGGGGTGAAACATCTGGACAACATGCTTAATATGGTGTCAGGATGATCAAATCTAATTATTTCTATTACTACATTGTACTATATAATTGCAGTGTGTCATTTGCCACCGTTGCTTGCCACCAGATGCAGCATGTCACATGCCACCAGATGCAGCGTGTCACATGCGACTGTCACCTGCCACCAGATGCCATGTGTCACATGCCACCGTCAACTGCCACCAGATGCAGTGTGCCACTTGTCACTATCACCTCCTGCCAGAGAAAGGGCAGGGAGAGAGAGAGGGAGGGGAGAGGGAGAGAGATAGAGAGAGGGGAAGAGAGAGGGGGGAGAGAGGGGAAGAGAGAGAGGGGGGAGAGAGGGGAAGAGAGAGAGGGGGGGGAGAGGGGAAGAGAGAGAGGGGGAGATGGGGAAGAGAGAGAGGGGGGAGAGAGGGGAAGAGAGAGGGAAAGAGAGAGGGGGAGAGAGGGAAAGAGAGAGGGGGAGAGAGGGAAAGAGAGGGGGGAGAGAGGGAAAGAGAGGGGGAGAGAGGAAGAGAGAAAGAGAGGGTGGAGAAAGAGAAGGGAGATGAGAGAGGGGCAGAGAGAGAGAGAGAGAGGCAGAGAGAGAGAGAGGCAGAGAGAGAGAGAGGCAGAGAGAGAGAGAGAGAGGGGGGTTGAGAGAGGCAGAGAGAGAGAGAGAGAGAGAGGGGGGTTGAGAGGGGCAAAGAGAGATTGAGGCAGAGAAAGAGGGGGGCAGAGAGAGGCATAAAGAGAAGGAGCAAAGAGAGAAGGGGCAGAGAGAGAGAGAAGGGGGAGATAGAGAGAGGGGCAGAGAGAAGGGGACAAAGAAAGAAGGGGGCAAAGAGAGTGGGGCAGAGAGAGAGAGAGGGGGGCAGAGAGAGAGGGGCAGAGAGAGAGAGAGGCAGAGAGGGAGAAAGAGAGAGGCAGAAAGAGAAAGAGTGGCAGAGAGAAGGCGTCAAAGAAAGAATGGAGCAAAGAGAGAAGGGGCAGAGAGAGAAGGGGCAAAGAGAGAAGGGGCAAAGAGAGAAGGGGTAGAAAGAGAAGGGGTAGAGAGAGAGAGGGGGCAGAGAGAGAAGGGGCAAAGAGAGAAGGGGCAGGGAGAGAAAGAGAGGCAGAGAGAGAAGGGGGCAGAAAGAGAGGGGCAAAGAGAGAAGGGGGCAGAGAGAGAGAAGGGGCAGAGAGGCAGAGAGAGAGGGGGAGAGAGAAGGGGGCAGAGAGGCAGAGAGAGCGAGAAGGGGCAGAGAGAGAGAGAGCAAGAAGGAGGCAGAGAGAGAGGGGGGGAGAGAGAAGGTGGCAGAGAGAGAGCGAGAAGGGGACAGAGAGAGCGAGAGGCAGAAAGAAGGGGACAGTGAGAGAGAGGGGCAGAGAGAAGGGGGCAGAGAGAAAGAGAGAGGGGGGCAGAGAGAAGAGGGCAGAGATGCAGAGAGAGAGAAGGGGCAGAGAGAGGCAGAGAGAGAGAAGGGGCAGAGAGAGAGAAGGGGGCAGAAAGGCAGAGAGAGAGAAGGAGGCAGAGAGAGAAGGGGCAGAGAGAGAGGTTGGAGCAGAGAGAGAGAAGCAGAGAGAGAAGGGGGCAAAGAGGCAGAGAGAGAATGGGCAGAGAGAGAGAGGAGGGTAGAGAGGCAGAGAGAGAGAGAGAGAGGGGGACAGAGAGTGAGAAGGTGGCACAGGGGCGGATCCAGAGTCTAATCTCGGGAGGGGCACTGCTATAAAATATGTTTTTTGGGGGGCAATTTATATGGGAAATGGCTGGTATTGGCGCTTCAATCATTACGGCACCATGGTTGTTATGGTGTCAGGATGATTGAAGCGCATTATTTCTATTAATACATTGTAATATAAAATTAAATGGTTCAACTCACCATATTGCAGAATCAGTGGGAGCCCTGAGGATGTCACTTGCCATGTCGCCTGCCACCAAATGTGGATTGTCACTTGTCACCAAATGCGGATTGTTACTTGCCACGTCACCTGCCACACATTGCGGATTGTCACTTGCCACGTAGCCTGCCACACATTGCAGATTGCCACTTGCCACGTCACCTGCCACACATTGCGGATTGTGACTTGCCACGTCACCTGCCACACATTGCGGATTGTCACTTGCCACGTCGCCTGCCACCAGATGCGGATTGCCACGTAGCCTGCCACACATTGCGGATTGCCACTTGCCACGTCACCTGCCACACATTGCGGATTGTCACTTGCCACGTTGCCTGACCCACATTGCGGATTGCCACTTGCCACGTCACCTGCCACACATTGGGGATTGTCACTTGCCACGTCACCTGCCACACATTGCGGATTGTCACTTGCCACGTTGCCTGCCACACATTGCGGATTGCCACTTGCCACCTCACCTGCCACACATTGCGGATTGTCACTTGCCACGTTGCCTGCCACACATTGCGGATTGCCACTTGCCACGTAGTCTGCCACACATTGCGGATTGTCACTTGCCACGTCACCTGCCACACATTGCGGATTGTCACTTGCCACGTCACCTGCCACACATTGCGGATTGCCACGTCACCTGCCACACATTGCGGATTGTCACTTGCCACGTCACCTGCCACACATTGCGGATTGTCACTTGCCACGTCACCTGCGACACATTGCGGATTGCCACTTGCCATGTAGTGTGCCACACATTGTGGATTGCCACTTGCCACGTAGTCTGCCACACATTGCGGATTGCCACTTGCCACGTAGTCTGCCACACATTGCGGATTGCCACTTGCCACGTAGCCTGCCACACACTGCGGATTGTCACCTACTGGTGGTCTTTTGTTGGGTCCCAGAGTGAAGATAGGCAGCAGAGAGATGATGCAATCTCTCTGCTGCACACAGCTTCCTACACAGTGAGGGTGGAACTGGAAGGATGCAGGGCAGTGAGAGATGATGTCATCTCCCTGCTCCCCTGCCTGCTGGCTTCCTGATTGGCCAGCAGCCCTCCTAAGCCGCCCAGCTGCCCCCCCCTCACCCGTCCACTCAGCGATTGGACCCGCGGAACCGGCCGCGGGTACCCTCGGAACCGGCCGCGATTGGACCCGCGGAACCGGCCCGCGGGTACCCGCGGAACCGGCCGCGATTGGACCCGCGGAACCGGCCCGCGGAACCGGCCGCGATTGGACCCGCGGAACCGGCCGCGGGTACCCGCGGAACCGGCCGCGATTGGACCCACGGAACCGGCCCGCGGGTACCCGCGGAACCGCTCCGCGATTGGACCCGCGGAACCGGCCGTGCTGTCATTAGCTGGCGGTATTCTCGGAGGGGGCAATTGACCCGTTGCCCCCCCCCTGGATCCGCCCCTGAGGTGGCAGAGAGAGAACGGGCCAGAGAGAGGCAGAAAGAGAGAGAAGGAGGCAGAGAGGCAGAGAGAGAGAAGCGGAGAGAGAAGGGGGCAAAGAGGCAGACAGAGGAGGGAGAGAGGGTCTGGGTCTGGTCAATGCTCAGCTCACTCACTTGAATGGTGGCTGTCGGCTGCTTGTTTAATCTTCCTGCCCCCTTTTGCTCTTCATAGATGCAACGCATGGGAAGGTAGAGAGGGGCGGGAGAAGTAGTGTGTGTCACAATCTGGCTGAGGAGCAGTATGCAAATCCCCTCCTCTAGGGCTTCTGCACCAAGCCGTCTGTCACCTGCTGCCCACACACTGACATCAGGGATGATCCGGAGGATGGAGCAGCAGTGGTCATCGGAGGACTTCCCCGCCCACCAAAGTGACCTTTCAATAATCTATCGCAGCAAAGGAAGTGCTCTGTGCTACAGGTGGTGGGCGAGCCGGTGTCTTGTCAAATAACGTCCTCCCTCCGGACACTATACCGCAGAACACCAGCAGTGAAACACTAAAGCACTCAGCAAGCTCCCACCATCCCGGCCCAGTCCACCCCTGAACTGCTGCCTTGGCCGCATAGTAGAGCCCGCAGTACAGCAGTGATCAAATTAATGGCTGCACAGGCAGTGCATACATTATTTTGACAGGCTGTCTGTCACTGAAACAGGCCCACTGAGCCATCGGCCCACCGGGAAACTCCCGGTAGTCCCGATGGCCAGTACATGCCTGCTATGCATCCAAAAATATAAAAAATATACCAAATCAAATCATTAATCAACCAAAAAAATAATGTCAAAGCAATAACTCCAAGGCCGATAATAAATAACACTTTATCTCCTCCAATTCCGCAACATGTCTGGTTGACAAACGGCCGTTCAGAAATGAACTGAAAAGCGCAAAATGAAAAACGCAAATCAACCCTCACCAAACTTCTAGTAACATGAAATTCGCAGAAGGAGCCCAAAGGGTGGCGCCAAAGAGCTGAAAAACAACGTAGTATATTACTACGTTTGTATTTGTTGGCCAACAATTCTGTGGCCGTGTGTATACAAGACAAGTTTAGGCCAACGGCCTTTGGACAAAATTCCACGGATTTGTTGGCCAACAATCCGGTCGTGTGTATGAGGCTTTAGTGGCTGCTTTGCCATTTGCGACACTTAAAAATCTTTGTTCTCCAAGAACACGTTCTACAACAGAACGCCATCTTTTTTTATTGTAGAGCTGTGTTCAATATGTACATAAGTTTTAATAAAGTGAAACAAATCTATTGCGGAGAGCATATGAAAGACCTGATTATGTTGTATTGATTTCAGATGAATTGCTACTACCTCTTGGAATAATTATCAAGGACTGTTGTAAAACAGTGGTCCGTTCTGAATATTGTAACAGGGAATAAAATACAAGTAAAAATAACATTCTACTCTCAGTAGACTATGCACATGGTTTCAATCATAGTAGTAAAGTTAAAGTGGTTGTAAAGGTTGAAGGTTTTTTTACCTTCATGCATTCTATACATGAAGGTAAAAAAAAACTTTAGTGTGCAGCTTCACCCTTAGCCCCCTAATACTTCTCTTCATGCTTTTCTGGGGTTTTTTCACCTTCCTCTGGATCAACTGTGGGTATAGGATCGGGTATATGGGATTGTATAATAAAAGGGATAGGGTTGCGCTATGGAGAAAATTGAGTGATAATTGACAAAGGGGCTGCCGCTACCAAATATTACCAGCCTGATGGGTTGGAATAAAATGATAAAACAATGGTGGTAGCTGTGGCGCTCTACCTAAAACAATATTTCGTTTTTTTTTGTTTTGTTTTTTCCATCAATCTGTGTCACATTACTCTATACCACCTACAATTTTTTGTTTTAGGTAGAGCGCCACAGCTACCACCATTCTTTTATATGGGATTGTATGAAATCTTTTTTTCAATTTTTTTTATTTATTTATTTACTTATTTTTATTGTTGAACTAGATCAGGCATGTCCAATCGCGGCCCGCTGTCTGGTTTTGAACTGCCCGCCTGGTTATCCCTCTCTCAACCAGTGTGCCGGTGTCCAGTCAAATACTGTCCCCTGTTGGATAGTGTCCGCAATGCTGAGTACCCATGATAAGTAGATTCCGAAAATAGCCGAAGATGAATGGCGCCTGCGCCGTGAGTCCAGGTTCTAGCCCCACCATCCAAGTGGATATAGAGTTATAATATAAAAGAGCCGAGCGCAGCGAGGCCGAGCCCAAAGTGTGGCGAGCGAAGCGAGCCCGTGAGGGGCCCTCTACCTATGTGCAGCCCTATGTCCACTTGGATGGTGGGGCTTGCACCTGGACTCATGGCGCGGGAGCCGTTCATCTTCGGAGATTTTCTGAATCTCCTTGTGCTCCGTACTGCGCAAGCGATCTCTGGGTCTTGCGGACGCAGAGTCAGCACGGGAGCGAGCACGCATGAGTGCCCCTACAGCTTGCTATGGGGACACTCGGCAAAGGGGAGAGCTCTGGTGGGGGGACCCCAGAAGAGGAGGATCAGGGCTGCTCTGTGCAAAACACAGAGCAGGTAAGTATAACACGTTTTTTTTTTTAGAAAAATGTTACCTTTACAATCACTTTCACCTATTAAAAATGACCAGTGTAGAAGGTGTAATGGGTATGTTGCATAGTTACATAGTGGAGTTTAATTACTAAGTGAAAATAGACTATGCACATTGCAAGTGCAGTTGCACTCTTCAGAGACATTTGCTCCAGGGATTAGTAAAGGAGGTAAAGCTTCACTTTACAAAGAATGCCCAATCAATAAGTTCTGGAGCAAGTGCCCTTGCAAAGTGCACAGTCTATTTGCCTTTTATAAATCAACCCCTCTTGGTCAGGTTGAAAAAAGTCTGCTGAGAGTGAGTCTTGGATTCATTCTCTGAATAGAGACAATAAAACGTCCCTTATGAAATGGATTAAAAGGTGTAATATTAATCTTGTACAGGTGAATGGTCAGGGGGAATATGGTGGCCCTCAGGGGCGGACTGACCATTCGGCCACACGGGCACTGCCGGGCCACTAGGGGGCCCCATCAGGGTTGCCAGCCTCAGTAAAACCAGGGACACTATGTAAAAATCTGTGTTTTTTTTTACATCTGTCTCTGAAATGTCCTTTACTGACATCCTTTTGGTCTAAAAATCCTGAGATTATAGCTGCCTCACCTCTCCAGTACCTTCTCAGCCAATAGAAACATGTCTGTGCATACTGTGTGTACATGTATGTGTATACTGTGTGATTGTATACTGTGTGGCCCCATAATCTCCTATTGCCCGGGGGCCCCATGAATTGTCAGTCTGCCTCTGGTGGTCCCCCTGCAGACTGGGTTGTAGAAGCCCGTCCACTTGTGGCAGAAATACTTATCAACAATTTCCCTCAACGAAATCTATGAAGATAAATCAATTCCATTTGTTCAGACTGATGGGACATTGTATGAGTTTTGTCTTATGATGACTTGTCTAGTGGACTGATTACACAAGTGAAAGCTGGTTAATAAGATTTGGACAGCCCTGGGTCTACTTTCTGAGGAACTGGTGCTGAACTGCTGGGGTGGGCACTGACCTGAGTCACCTAGGCTTGTCTAGATGACTAGTTGTTAATTAGCTTACTGTTTAATTAGATCACTGTTGCTGGTCATTAGATGTACTGATGATATTATTGTTTACAGTTTGCATTGTTTAGGATAATATGATCAAGCTATTACCTGATTTTGTTTGGTATATATTCTGTGTGAACTTACAATAAAGGCAGTTCCAGTTTGCACCCAAGCTAGTGTCCTCTAGTTCAGTGGACATCAACTCTGTCCTCAGGGCCCACTAACAGGCCAGGTTTTATGTATTACCTTGGGGAGATGCAGACTAGAATACGGCAATCACTGAGCAGCAAATTATATCTCCTGTGATGTATTTCAGTTATCTTGCAAACCTGGCCTGTTAGTGGGCCCCGAGGACAGGGTTGATGACCACTGCTCTAGTTCTTGGGTGCAATGCTCAGCTATAATAGCTGGTTCCTAGTTCCAGAGTGGAGGATGCGATATCTTGGTGAAGGTGCCAGGTGATCCGTCACTATGCCTATGCATTAAAGTCAAACTCCAGGCAGATATAGAAGACACACATGAATAAAGCTCTGCACCCGCTTAAGACCCCGGACCATTTGGCTGAGCAAAGACCAGATCGCTTTTTGCGATTCGGCACTGCATCGCTTTAACTGACAATTGCACGGTCCTGCGAAGTGTCTCCCAAACAAAATTGACGTCCTTTTTTTCCCACAAACAGAGTTTTCTTTTGGTGGTATTTGATCACCTCTGCGGTTTTTATTTTTTGATCTATAAACAAAAAAAAGAGCAACAATTTTGAAAAAACTCATCATTTTTTCCTTTTGCTATAATAAATATCCCCAAAAAATATATAAAAAAACATTTTTTTCCATCAGTTTTTGACACTATAACCAAAGAGAGAAACAATTTTACAAAAAAACGCATTATTTTTTACTTTTTGCTATAATAAATATCCCCCAAAAATATGCTTAGGTTAGGCTGATATGTATTGTTCTACATATTTTTGGTAAAAAAAATCGCAATAAGCGTTTATTGATTGGTTTGCGCAAAAGTTATAGCGTCTACAAAATATGGGATAGTTTTATGGCATTTTTATTAATTATTTTTTTTTTTTTACAAGTAATGGCGGCGATCAGCATTTTTTATCATGACTGCGACATTATGGCGGACACATCGGACAATTTTGACACATTTATGGGACCAATGGCTTTAATACAGTGATCAGCGTGATTAAAATTGAATTGATTACTGTAAAAATTTCACTGGCAGTGAAGGGGTTAACACCAGGGGGCAGTGAAGGGGTTAATGTGTGTCCTAGTACATGTTCTAACTGAAGGGGGGGGGATGGAACTGTGCAGGGAAACTAACAGATAGCTGTTCATACTCTGTATGAACAGACGATCTGTCAGCTCACTCCTCAGAGAACCGGAAAGTGTGTGTTTACACTCACAGCTGCCGGATTCTCCGTGTGCCCCGAGCGATCGTGGGAGCCCGGCGGTGATTGAGACTGCCAGGCACTCGCATCGGCTCGGGAGTGAGCAGGGGGGCGCGCAAGCGCCTCCTAGTCGCCGTTTTTGTTACCGACGTAACATAACGCCAATACGCACAGCCGAGGCATGTTGCAGCAGTACAACTGCGGCGGCTGGTCGGCAAGCAGTTAATACGTCAAAAATTTATTTTAAATGTAATGTAATGCCTGAAAATATATATTAAATCATTTAATATATGTGTGTATACAGTGTATATATATATATATACACACACGTTTTATATATATATATATATATATATATATATATATATATATATATATATATACACACACACACACACACATGTTTTTTTATATATATATACATATATATATATATATATATATATATACACATATATATATATATGTGTATATGGTATATATATTTATATGGTATATATTTATCTCTCTCTCTCTCTCTATATATATATATATATAGTATATAGTATATACTGTATATATTTTTTTCCCATCTGTGCATTTAGATGTTTGCATTGGGTTCGTCATTAACATTTCTACAAAACAAAGTAAATAATAATAGTGATAATACCAACAGTATCATGATAAAACTACAGAAACAACAATAATAATAAAAACAACAACAAAAATAAAATAACAATGCAATAAATAAGTAATAACAGGGAAAATTCCATACTGCTCATTACCATGGCTGACAATAATTGAAATGAAGTATTGGGTCACATGCACAATCATTTATTTTTTTGAGCAGTTTGACATTTTTCCTGTTATAATTAAGATCCTGGAAATCCCATTTGTTCCATCACCCGGCTAGCACAACAAATGATATTTTCCCTTATGACTGATGTCCTGGGAAATGTTTATCCCGCATCATGTCTTATCCGATTTGTTTCACTGAATAATAGAAGTGATCGCTCCCCCAGGTCCTCGAGGTGAGATAGTCTTGTGTAAGAACATCGACAGTGCAATGCCAATAAAATGATACTCGATCTTTATAGCATCATCCTTTATTTTTGATATGCATTTGTTTTTGATTTATATTATTCAAAAATAAAATTATCAGCAGTATTTGGGACCTTATATCCTTAAAATAAATGATATAAAAAAAAAAAAAAAAAAAAAAAAAAGGTTCCGTCTAAATTGATACAAAATTTAAAATAGGTCGTTCCTAGATGCCCAGGGTGAATTTAGATGTATTAGCATGCATCACCTAATTTAACAATAACTCTATGACTAACCTAAAAAAAAATGTTTATACATATTTCTAAGGACATTTAGGATACATTTACACTAGGAGCGGTGGGGCAACATTGGGTGGCTGTTCCAGTGCAGTCCCACCGCATGACAAAGCAAAATGCCTTGTCCTCCTTATGTGCTCTGTTCACACCACTGCATTGCAGTAGTGTGCGGTGCGTTGTGCACTGTATGCTGTGTTTTTTTTAGTGCAGCGCATTTTGAGGCAATCCACTGCCTTGCACCATGTGTCGACCAATTGAACTTTACGAATTGTCCGAGTGATATTTCAATAAAGTTTGTTTCTAAAAAACAAACAAAAAAAAAAACAAAAAAACAATGCAATGCACTAAGATTGGTGCATTAGCAATGCGTGATCTGGCCAGATCGCACTGCACAGCAGCCACTGGGTTGTAACAGAGCGGCTGGTGTAAATCAGCCCTGAAAGTTTTTATTTGGTGCACTGTTTAGTTTATAAAAAAAAGTAACTGCTGTGTTTGTATTATAGGCTGACAACTTTTTTTCTATTTTTCTAATTTATTCATTTCAAAAATATTTTTTGGGAAAAAAAATATTATATTATTATAATCTTGTTAATATTATTTAAATATTATAGTATTTATTATTATTATTATTATTATTACTATGAGAGGGTCTTTAAAAAGTTTCTGCACTTTTATATTTTTGTTGGAAGTGGTGAGGGCGGGAGGAGTAGTATGTAGCACTAACCCCCGAAGGAGCTACTGGTTTGATTGGGCTTACCGCTACCTTCTTCTCCTCGATTTATGTCTAGGGGTGTCCCGTGGTAGATGGCCCAGAAACTTTAGAGACTGATGACAGATCTGCATAAAGGGATTTTTATTTGCAAAAACATAGTAACGAACAGTCTCTTAAAATAGAGTCAGAGGGTTAGGAGGAAAGTTCAGGTACTCTTAGTGTCAAAGTCAATAATAAAGAACTCTCTTACTTTGACTAAATCCAGAGAATAGCCATTCACAGCTGGATGTTCACTCAAGTTGGATAGTCCCTCTCTCACAAGGCCTAGCAGCCAACAAGGTGCTTAAAGAGGAAGTAAACCCTGATGAGTTTACTTCCTCTTTCATTCCCTGCAAAGGCAAAGCATAATGGACTACTATGCATCGCCCATTATGTGTCACTTACCTGACACAGGAGCCAGCGAAGTCGCCGCTGTCCCCTGTAGTCCGGCGCATCCATCTTGTTGGTGGGGTCTCGCAGCTCCGCCGCTGTCATTCGGCAAAGCCGCGATGACGTCACTCCCGCGCATGCGCACGGGAGCCGACACGCGCGGCAGCTCCATCGATGAGAATGCCGCGCTCAGTGCGCCTGCGCGCCGCTGTCTACGGCGCATGCACCGTAGACAGCGGTGCCCATTTTCGGGCAAATATCTCCTAAAACATATAGGTTTAGGAGATATTGCTTGGACCTACAGGTAAGCCTTAATCTAGGCTTACCTGTAGGTCAAAGTGGTTTGTAAGGGTTTACAACCACTTTAACTCAGGAACAAGTCTTTGCCACAGACGTTCTTGTAGAAAATGTAGGAATAAGTCTCTGCCACAGACGTTGTTGTAGAACATGTAGGAAACTAGAACTTGTAGAACACTTGTGTAATACCTGGATCTTTCAGCCGGTTTGGCGATACCCACGAGATTGGATTCACTTAGGTCCCTCAGCCTCACCAGGCTCTTGCTAAGAAGCCAACCCGTACCTGACCTTCTTCTGAAGAGCCCTGCCATGGATATTGCTGGGCCTCTCCACAACCGGAGACAGCACCGGACCACCTCGGAATCCTTCTTTTATTTTCCTTGCCTCGGGCCAGCCAGCCCTGAGACATAAAGTCTGGTGGATCCGCACCCCAGGCCATAGCCTTCCTGGGGGCTGGTCAGAAGGACCAGGACCATGGAGTCAGAACATACTTCTGGACCGGAACCCCAAACCACGTGACATCCGCATCTTAAGTACCCTCTCCCAGAAAGCACAGCAAGAGTGACACTCCCACTGGGTGGGCTCCGAGAGAAAGGATCCTTAAAGCACCCAACCAGACTGTGGTTCCATGCCTGCCAAAAGAGACAGTGCCTCCTGTGGCCAGGCGGAACACCCTATAGTCCAATCAGACTGATGCTGAGGTCAAAATTTGGAACAATTTTACCCAAACCAAACTGCAGTTCAGGTGTAGCATTAACTTTCAAAGCATATAGCTCGTGCTCTTCAGGAGCCGGCGCTACAAGTAATTGCTTGTTTACGAGAGTGTCATGTGACAAGTCTGTCTGGCAAGCCAGTGTCCTATCATATAAGGTCCCCCATCCGATAGTGTCTGCTGTGTACTGCGCATGCGCAGTACACAGCAACACAGATTCCGAAAATTGCAGAGGATGAACGGCGCCTGCGCCGTGAGTCCAGGTTCTATCCCCACTATCCAAGTGGACATAGAGTAGATATATAAAAGAGCCGAGCGCAGCGAGGCCGAGCCCGAAGCGTGGCGAGCAAAGCTCGCCCGCGAGGGGCCCTCTAATATTCACAACCCTGTGTCCGCTTGGATGGTGGAGCTACCACCTCCACTCACGGCGCAGGTGCTGTTCAGCTTCGGAGATTTTCCGAAGCTTCGTCTGCTCCGTACTGCGCATGCGCAGTACACAGCGGACGCTATATGATGGCAGGACACTATCTGCCAGAACACCGGCTGACCCTGCTGTTTAGTCCAACTATTTTTATTAAATTATTATATAGACAAAACCTTACATATTATTCCAAAAACATATATACAACTCATTCAAAAACACAAGAATGGATTGCTCCTAGGATATATTTTCTTCAAAGCTTTTAAAGTTCTTCATATAAAAAGAAAAAGAAAAACGGCCAATATTCCCTTAACTTATTCCATTAATCAATCTCCCTCCCTCAAGCCCCCCCCCCATGCAAAATTACCTCTCCCCATTGCAAACTCTGAAAAACCAAAAAAATTATATTTGTGTATAGTGAATCTTTATCTTTTCCCCTCTTTTCCCTTCCTTATTCTTCCCTTTTATTTTTTAGGGGGGGGGGGGCAATCAAGACCCTCTACCCCCACCCCTTATTCTCTCCCAGGTAACTGTGTACCCCTACCAAATAATTCTGTTCCCTTACTCCCTTAATAAACCGTGAAATACAATGTGTGTCGAAAAGTTTAATTAAAATTATTTATTTTTATTAAATTTTAGGAGGGTGAATCTAGGATAAGACCTTGCTGTTTAGTATAATGCCCTGTAAACACGGTCGGACTTTCCAACTGAAAATTTGCGATCGGATCTTGTTGTCGGAAAATTCCGATCGCGTGTGGGCTCCATCTGACTTTTTCCATTGGAATTTCCGACACACACACACAGTTTCAGAGCTGGATCTAAAATTGTACGACAACAAAATCCGATTGTTTAAATTCGGATCGTGTGTAGACCAATCCGACCCACAAAGTGCCACGCATACTCAGAATAAATTACCAGACAAAAGCTATTGGCTACTGGCCCATTTATAGTCCCATTGTACATGTTGTACATCACCTCGTTCTGAACGATCAGATTTTCCGACAACTTTGTGCAACCGTGTGTATGCAAGACAAGTTTGGGCCAAAATCCGTTGGAAAAAATCTGCCGGATTTTGTCGTTGAAATGTCCATCCGTGTGTATGGGGCATTAGAGTTGTCACGCTGTGGTGAAGATGGCTGCGAAACGTATAAAGTGCAGAAACTTTTTGAAAAACCCTTGTTTTATTATTATTATTATTTTATAATATCTATAATATATAATTATTGCTATTACATATTTAATCAATAATATTAAATATTTTATTTGACATGATTTATTATTTTTTAATAGTCTAACTGTATCCAACAAGTGTCCATTTTTAAAGGATTTGCACGTTGAATATTTGCTGGACATCAGTCTGTCTTTATTTTATAGAATTCGCCCTATTCGCCTTGATTTACAAAGGAGACTCCTCCATCATTTTCAGAGGATCCCCCTATCATTTCCAAAGAGGCATTACGTTATTAATTCATTTTTAATTTTTTCTATTTTATTTTTTATTTTCTATTTTTCTTATTTTTAATTTTTTTTGATTTATTCTATGATTATGCTCCTGATGAGCGACTGTCGTGCCACGAAATGCATCAAGCCTTTATTACATTTTTTATCTTCACTTTAAAGATGGAGCAGTAAGATATCATTTGATTTTATTTATATTTTATTTATATTTAATATAATTTTTTTCATGACCCATGTATTATATTTATTAATTGCCAATAAGATATCATTTGATTTTATTTATATTTAATATAATTTTTTCATGACCCATGTATTATATGTATTAATTAATTGCCATTGTTGTTTCTTTCAAATATTAAGGTCTATTGGATTGTGGTATTTTATATATTGTATGCTGATCCAAGATTTACTATGTAGAGGCTTATTGCCCAAAATGTTTTTAGAAGCTTGATGCCCAAAATGTTTTATGGTGGATTATGGATTATAAAATATCAATAAATATAATTTTCTAGTCGCTTGACCAACTTTTTTACTTGCGGTGTGCTTCATTTAAAGTCCCACTTCCCTCCCCCCCCCCCCCTTCTTTTTATATTTATCAATTTTTTTTTTTTTTTAAAGAGGATTCACCCATCAGAATAAAAAGTGATACTGGGATTTCAATTGTAAAACAAGATTCCCCATCAATTTTAAATTCAAACAACATTTTTCTATTAGTATAAAACATTATAGAGCAATTCTATTTGCCTTTCTCTGGATCAACTATGGGTATAGGCTACATAGTATACATGGGGGTTTTCTATTTGTGTTTTTTTTTTTTTTTAATTGGTTGAACTAGATGTCCTTTTTTCCAACCTAACTGCTATGTAACTCCAATGAATTACAAGATTCAACCATCACATTGAAATTCAAACAAAATTACCCTATCAGCCACTATACACACAGTGCAAATCCACTTTGAAAATGATAGCCAATGCTGTAAAATACAAATTAACACATTTACAGCACGTGAATGATGATTTACTAAAGCTGGAGAGTGCAAAATCTGGTGCAGTTCTGCATAGAAATCAACCAGCTTCCAGTTTTTTTTTGTTTTTTTTTGTAAAAAGCTTAATTGAACAAGCTGATGTTAGAAGTTGATTGGCTACCATGCACAACTGCACAAGATTTTGCACTCTCCAGTTTTAGTAAATCAACCCCATTGTGTTAATCACACAGCAAATCCCTTGTAAATGGACACTTAGGCCGGGTTCACCCTGGAGCGATGCGGGAACGCCGCAAATCCGCGGCGTTTTCCCGCATCGCATGCCTCCCGCCGGCAGTTCACACTGCCCTATGCGGACTGCTGGGAGTGTCAGTGAAATGTTAATGACACCCCCAGATCAGTTCGCATATCGCAGTGCGATCTGCAAACTCGGACAGGAATCGGATCGCATGGTGTGAACACCCATGCGATCCGATTCTGCTGCGGACCAAAAAAAGGGTCCCGTGCGAGTTTGCAGCGGGTGCGATGCGAATTCAGCCATACTATCTGTATGGCTGAACTCGCATCGCACAGAGATCGGATGTGATTTGCACTGCAGTGCAGTGCGGTGCGAATCACATCGGGTTCTTGCTGCCGCAGCGGTGTGGACCCAGCCTTAAAGTGAAACTAATTTGAATCTGATCACCGCAAATTGACAAACCGAAAACACTATTTAATTCATTTTAACCACTTCAGCCCCGGACCATTTGGCTGGCCAAAGACCAAGGCACTTTTTTTGCGATTCTGCACTGCATCGCTTTAACTAACAATTGCGCGGTCGTGCGACGTGGCTCCCAAACAAAATTGACATCCTTTTTTCCCCACAAATAGAGCTTTATTTGATGGGATTTGATCACTTCTGCGGTTTTTATTTTTTGTGCTATAAAAAAAAGCATCAAATTAAAAAAAAAACACGTATTTTTTACTTTTTGCTATAATTAATATCCCCCAAAAATATATAAAAAAACGTTTTTTTCCTCAGTTTAGGCTGATATGTATTTTTCTACATATTTTTGGTAAAAAAAAAATCACAATCAGCGTTTTTTGCTTGGTTTGCGCAAAAGTTATTGGTTACAAAATAGGAGATAGTTTTATGGCATTTTTATTAATAGTTTTTTTTTATTTGTAATGGTGGCAATCAGTGATTTTTATCATGACTGCGACATTAGATCGGACACTTTTGGCGCGATTTTGGTACCATTCACATTTATACAGCGATCAGTGCGATTAAAAATGCATTGATTACTGTGTAAATGTGACTGGCAGGGAAGTGACTAGGGGGCGCTGTAGGGGGTTAAGTGTGTCCTAGGGAGGGATTCTAACTGTGCGAGCATGTTTGACACGACACTGATCTTTTGCGCTATAAACAAAAAAAAGTGACACATTAAAAAAAACGCAAAAACATTTATTTTTTACTTTTTGCTATAATAAATATCCCCAAAAAATATATAAAAATTTTTTTTTCCTTAGTTTAGGCCGATATTTATTTTTCTACATATTTTTGGTAAAAAAAAAAATCATAATAAGCGTTTATTGCTTGGTTTGCACAAAAGTTATAGGTTACAAAATAGGAGATATTTTTATGGCATTTTTAGTAATAGTTTTTTTATTTGTAATGGTGGTGATCACCTCCATTTTTTACATTTTCTACAGTCTGAAGTCGCCAAGTGGACATCTTTTTACACCCACCGAAATCTTGCATTTCACACTTATTTTTACCACTAAACTGAGCTTATATAGTGAAATACAGGATTTAGACGTCCGTGACACTGTTCTGATGTTGAATTTTAACCACTTCGCGCCCGCCCTATAGCCAAAAGACGGCTACAGAGCGGACGCTAACTGCCGGGAGGGCGTCCCTGGACGTCCTCCTGTTTACTTCCCCAATGTGCACCGCCATGGGCACGCATCGGGGAAGTTCTGTGTTGGCCGTGTCCCTCGGACACAGCCAATCATAGATCATGCTAAATGGCCAATCACAGCGGTCATTTAGCACTCGATCGGCCTGTCCAATGAGCGGTGATCTCATATGTAAACATATGAGATCATCTCTCATCGCCGGCTCCCCTCCTCACACAGATAGCGTGTGAGGAGGGAGAGCTTCCGTGCTGCAGCTGCAGCGTCAGTGACAGTGAGTACACACACAGTAAAACACACACACACACACACACACACACATACACAGTAAAACACACACACACACACACACACACACACACAGTAAAACACACACAGTAATACACACACACACATGCCCACCTGTCCCCAGTGCCACCTATCAGTGCCATCTGTCCCCAGTGCCACCTGTCCGTGCCATGTGTCCCCAGTGCCACCTGTCCATGCCATGTGTCCCCAGTGCCACCTATCAATGCCACCTGCCCCCAGTGCCATCTAACGGTGTCATCTGTCCCCAGTACCACCTGTCCCCAGTGCCACCTGTCAGTGTCACGTGTCATCAGTGCCAACCGTCAGTGTCACGTGTCATCAGTGCCACATATTGGTGCCATGTCATCAGTGTCAGGTGTCATCAGTGCCACATATTAGTGCCATCTGTCAGTACCACGTATTCGTGCTATCTGTCATCAGTGCCACGTATTAGTGCCATCTGTCATCAGTGTCACATCAGTGTCACGTGTCATCTGTGCCACGTATCAGTGCCATCTGCCATCAATGCCACGTCAGTGTCACTTGTCATTGTCCTGGTGCTCCAGGGCCTTCAAAAGTGTAATAGATAGTCAACAAGTTAGATGTGTAAATTATGCTCCTAGAACACGTGACGGTGCTCCCTGCATGTTGGGCCTCTCTATTGTCCAGGCTGTGAAAAAGTCCCACACATGTGGTATTGTAATACTCAGGAGGAGTAGCAAAATTTATTTTGGGGCATTATTTGTGGTATACACATGCCACGTGAGAGAAATAACCTATTACAATGACAATTTTGTGGGAAAAAAAAATAAAAAACAAAAAAATCTTCATTTTGCAAAGAATTGTGGGAAAAAATTACAACACCAAAAACCTCACTATGCCTCTTACTAAATACCTTGGAATGTCTACTTTCCAAAAAGGGGTCATTTGGGGGGTATTTGTACTTTCCTGGCTTGTTCGGGTCACAAGAAATGAGATAGGCCACCAGTACATCAGGTGTGATCAATTTTTTATGATTTGCACCACAGCTTGTAGACTCTCTAAAGCCCCATACACACTATCAGATTTTCTGCTGAGTTTTTCCTTCAGATTTACCAAAACCATATAATATGAGGTCAAACCTTAGGAGTTTCAATGTGTATGCAATCAGACAGGCCCTTTTACTACATGGTTTTGGTAAATCTGAAGGAAAAACTCAGCAGAAAATCTGATAGTGTGTATGGGGCTTAACTTTCACAAAGACCAAATAATATCCACTAATTTGGGTTATTTTTTTTACCAAAGACATGTAGCAGTATAAATTGTGGCCAAAATTTATGAAGAAAAATTAATAATTTGCATAATTTTATCACAGAAACAAAGAAAATGCTTTTTTTTTCAAAATTTTCGGTCTTTTTTCATTTATAGCGCAAAAAATAAAAACCCCAGAGGTGATCAAATACCACCAAAAGAAAGCTCTATTTGTGGAAAAAAAATGACAAAAAATTCATTTGGGTACAGTGTTGCATGACTGAGTAATTGTCATTCAAAGTGTGAGAGCACTGAAAGCTGAAAATTGGTCTGAGCAGGAGGGGTGTGTAAGTGCCCAGTAGGCAAGTGGTTAAAAGCAGCGGAGTTCTGTGGGATCAGCAATTCTGTGAGATCAGCAGGCTTGCCGCTGCTTTTAAAATCCAACATCAAAATAGTGTCACAGACTTCTAAATCCTGTATTTCACCATATAAGCTCAGTTTAGTGGTAAAAATACATGGGAAATGCAAGACTTCGTGGGTGTAAAAAGATGTCCGCTTGGCGACTTCAGACTGTAGAAAATGTAAAAAATGGAGGTGGGATTTACATGAAGCATGTCATTGTGATTGATAAAAAAATGTATATAAATTTAAAAATAATTCATTTTAGTTTGATTTAATGTCATGATCCCCTGTGGGTAGTCCATGATGTTTATAATCACAATGAATGAATAAATGATATATATAATCATGAAAAATTATTAACATGATATTAGTAATAATAATAATAGGTTTATTGGACATACATGGGCATAGTTGATACAACAAATACAGACAAAATAGAAATCAAGTTACATAGATTACATATTAGATATACAGACAATTTCTTAAAATTCATGATTGAAGTGGAAATATCTGAGCACCATAAGTTGTCAACCCAACGCGTTTCCTGGCTTTATGCTGCCAATCATCAGGGGTAAGATGCATGTACCGTGTTTCCCCGAAAATAAGACCTACCCTGAAAGTAAGCCCTACTGTCATTTTCAGTGAAGGATTCAATATAAGCCCTACCCCAAAAATAAGCCCTAGTTTGGAAGGGTTGTGTTGTGTGGTCTACACTGTGTATGTTTCTGTGGTGAATACCTTAGTTTCTGTGCTGCTCAGCTGATCCCCGCTGCTCTCCTCCTGTTCTGTCAGCGCGGGATATCCCTCTGTAGTGCTCGGAGTAGGAAAAGACCATACAGGCGGTACATGGAAGCGGCGCTGAGCTGATCTCGGTCCCCTTCTCCTTCTGCAGTGCTCGGAACGGGAAAAGACCATTCAGATGGTACATGGAAGCGCCGAGTGTCGCTCAGCTGATTCCCTGCTGCTCTCCTTCTGCCAGCTGTCAGCGGGGAATCTCGGGGCCCCCTCCCTCTGTAGTGCTCAGAGCATGGAAGACCGATCAGGTGGGTCATGGAAGCACCGAGGAAGGTGCTGTAGTAAGGTATGGTGCACACTTTACATTGTATAGGGGCTGTAATACAGTAAATTTTTTTGATTTTACAGGCACTTTTAACTCCGTTCCAGGAGATGGGGAGAGAAGACAGCACATGACAAGCCCTACCCCGAAAATAAGCCCTACTGGGTCTTTTGTTGAAAAAATATAAGACCCGGGCTTATTTTCGGGGGAAACACGGTATGTACTAAAAAGTCTAAATAAATAAAGTAACTATTAATAAACACAGCCCTCAAATGGAAAGAATGTAACAACACACACACACGCCTAAGCACTTGAGTTATTTTTTGCTATACACAATACTAGTATTATATATATATATATATATATATATATATACTTGCATCAGTTGCATGTAATCCCAAATGTGCAAATATGCAAATAAGGTGCAAACATAAAGAAGTGCATCCAAATTTTGTGCAAATATGTAAATAAAGTGCAATTATGCATTTGTGCTTACAATTACATAGTAAGCACAAGCACACGCTATTTGCACTTGATATTCATGGTGGAAAAGTGACCGTTATACATCAATAAATACAGTAATTACTAGGTCTTCCTGACCAATAAAAACAAACTACAGACAATTGCATGAATTTATCCCCCCATGGTGCTGAGAACACTGCGATGTGGAAGGATAAATCCCAACAGTGAAGGATATTCCACTCATATGGTTACATCACTCATCTAGAGTTATACCACCCATCCAGTTGTCTCTCTATTATAACACGCAGATCAAGGCCATATTGCGTTCAGCCCTGTGCAGCCCTCCATCCAAACACTTCCACCCCTTGCTCAAAGTGCCTCAAAACATGTTGCAGTGAAGACGCTGTGGATAGAGTAAGCCCTTGTACACACGGTCGGAGATTCTGACAACCAAATCCGTCTGAGTAATTCCGACGGATTAATTCCGGAAGAGGTCCGGAAGTGATGTTGCATACACACGGTCGGACTAAGTTGTCGGAAAATCCGATTGTACATAACGTCATGACGTTATTTCGTTACGAAGGGACTATGTTCAGGCTAGTAGCCAATAGCTTTGGTCTAGTAATTTGATCTGAGCATGCGTGGCACTTTGTCCGTCAGAGTAGGTTACACATGTTCGGAGTATGTCCGATAGGAGCAATTTTCCCGGCAAGTTGGAAAACTTGGTCCGTCGGATATTCCGACGAAAACAGTCCGATGCAGACCACACACAGTCGGAATATCCGACAAAACGGTCCAATAGGAAACATTCCGTCGGAATCTCCGACCGTGTGTACAAGGGCTTAGAGATGGTTGGAACCCCTGCCAGGTTTTTTTGTCCTCTGTGCCCCTTAAACAAAACCGGAAGTAGAGGAAATCACTCCAAAGCCTTGTCACCAGAACGAGTGTCCCCTTTAAAACATTTCCTCTCTGTTCTTATTCTGGTGACAACCCATCATTTGTGCTTCTCTTTCACTTTAGGACAAATAGAGAGGGCGAGTCTCCCCAATGGGGGCACAGATAGCGATAAAAACCTGAAAGGTGTTCAAATCTCTCCTTATACCATCCAAAACTAAAAAAAGTTTTGCTTTTAGTTATACTTTAATTACAGAATTTTATGTTTTCTTCCCTGATTATTTTTTTTTAAAAGATCATCACGTTTGATGTTAGGGTTTTTAGATAATACAATTAGAATTGCAAAAGAGTTATTTGCATTCCAAAGTCGTGCAGCCTCAGATTTCCCACCTATATGCCTCTTGGTATTTTAAACCTACAGATGCAAATAAGTAGCAGTTCTTTAACCCCTTCTGATCTGCAATCTGCATGTTAAACTTCCCTGATATGATGCCCCAAGCCAAGGAGATATTTATAAACATTCTGCCCTATGAAAGCCAAAAGCCAGGGCTTGGGCAAGGAAGGGGGTGGGAGTAGGGGCAGGAGAACAGGTCCAGCACCATTTATGCAAGGAGGCTGTCAAGCATATGCTCCAGATCAGTGGAGGGCAACCAGCGGGCTGCAAGCTTTACAGCGGAGCTTGAGGCCCCCCCCCCAAAAAAAATGAAAAGTCAGAAGCTACAAATACTGTAGCTGCTGACTTTTAATATAAGGTCACTTACCTGTCCAGGGATCCATCGATTTCATCACCCAAACCAATTTTTCAATCAGCTTTTAGGTGCAGGCGTCGGCATCTTCACTAAGGGAAATCTGCAGTGAAGCCTTGCGGCTCTTACAGTCGGTTTCCTACTCGCTCTGCTCTTTGTAAATGGTCCTGTTGTCTTCTGGGACCTGTGAACGGTCATGTAGTCTTTAGGATCTGTGAATGGTCTCGTAGTCTTTGGGACTTGTGAATAGTCTTATAGTCTTTAAGACTTGTGAATGGTCCCGTAATCTTTAGGACCTGTGAATGGTCCCGTAGTCTTTGGGACCTGTGAATGGTCCCATATTCTTCTGGGACCTGTGAATGGTCCCGTAGTCTTTGGAACCTGCGAATGGTCCCGTAGTCTTTGAAGCCTGTAAATGATCCTGTATTCTTCTGGAACCTGTGAATGGTCCCGTAGTCTTTAGAACTTGTGAATGGTCCCGTAGTCTTTAGAACTTGTGAATGGTCCCGTAGTCTTTAGAACTTGTGAATGGTCCCATTGTCTTTAAGACCTGTTAATGGTCCCATAGTGTTCTGGGACCTGTGAATGGTCCCATAGTCTTCTGGGACCTGTGAATGGTCCATAGTCTTTGGGACCTGTGAATGGTCTCATATTCTTCTGGGACCTGTCAATGGTCCCATAGTCTTTAGGATCTGTGAATGGTCTCATAGTCTTTGGGACTTGTGAATGGTCCTGTAGTCTTTGGGACTTGTGAATGGTCTCGTAGTCTTTAGGACCTGTGAATGGTTCCATAGTCTTTAGGACCTGTGAATGGTCCCGTAGTCTTTTGGATCTGTGAATGCCCCTTATTCTGCTGGGACCTGTGAATCGTCCGTAGTCTTTGGGACCTGTAAATGGTCCCGTATTCTTCTGGGACTTGTGAATGGTCCTGTAGTCTTTAGGACCTGTGAATGGTCCCATTGTCTTTACTACCTGTGAATGGTTCCATAGTCTTCTGGGACCTGTGAATGGTCCCATAGTCTTTGGGATCTGTAAATGGTCCTGTAGTCTTTAGGACCTGTGAATGGTCCCATTGTCTTTGAGACATGTGAATGGTCCTGTAGTCTTTGGGACTTGTGAATGGTCCTGTAGTCTCTGGGACCTGTGACGTGTCCCAGAAGGCTGTGGGGGAAGGGGTGTGGGCCAAATTTCTGGCTCAGATTGCCGCAGTGCATCTGATCAGAAGTGGAAGCAGGTACCTGTCAACACCAGGTACCTGCTCCCCCCTCTCCTCCAAAAAGTGTGGCAGTGCGGGGGGGGGGGGGGGGGTGTAAACAAGTAGAACTTCCCCTTTTGGGTGAAGTTCCACTTTAACGGCTACTATTATGTGCAACCACCTCCCAGCTGTTAGAATACAAGTAATTTGCCGCATTTGTGCAGTACACACTCTACCCCAACCATGGACAGCAGGAGCGCAGAGACGAAAAAGGGGCACAGAGCAGTACATCCATTCTATATCATGCATTTGCAGTGGGGTTGGGGGGGTTAGCAGCCAACACATGCATCTGCTGGCTCTTAATCCCTGATGACAGTGACAGTGATTTGCTGTATTAGTCAGCATGAACTCCCGTCCCAGTATACTTACTGGGGGTATTCCTAAACAGCTTAAACCTTCTGTGTGCACGCTTTACATAATTACAGGCACATACTAATGTACAGCCGCATCTTGAAACTGATGTCAATGGGGGGGGCTGTATGCAGCAGCTTTGGGCCCTTAGGAAGTTTTTATAGAGCAGTGGTCTCCAAACTGTGGCCAAGGGACCAGATCTGGCCCTTTATTCAGCCCTTGGGGCACTGTTTCTCTTACTGATACAAGACACTATATCTTCCACTGACACTTACTATGGATCACTATTCTTCCCACTGACACCAATGATGGGGCTCTATTGTTCCCACTGACACCAATGATGGGGCACTATTCTTCAAACTGAAACCAATGAAGGGGCACTATTCTTCCCACTGACGCCAATGACAGGGCACTATTCTTCCCACTGACACCAATGATGGGACACTATTCTTCCTACTGACACCAATGATGGGGCACTATTCTTCCCACTGACACCAATGACAGGGCACTATTCTTCCCACTGACACCAATGATGGAACACTATTCTTCCCACTGACACCAATGATGGGGCACTGTTCTTCCCACTGACACCAATGACAGGGCACTATTCTTCCCACTGACACCAATGATGGAACACTATTCTTCCCACTGACACCAATGATGGGGCTCTATTCTTCCCACTGACACCAATGTTGGGGCTCTATTCTTCCTACTGACCTCGGTGATGGAGACTCCTATTATAGAGGTTCTGGATGTTCATTTGCACTGTACAGCCCTATTGTGGCAATGGGCATGAGCTCTTAAAGAGCAACATCAGGCAAAAATCAACCAATCAATGAAGGTGTTATGTTGTCTAGCAAAGAATGCCGTTCTGTGAAATTCAGAAAGTTTATTTTAAAGTGCATCTGAAGCCAAGAACAACATTTTAAAGTGGAAGCGGACTTAAAAATAAATAAATAAATCAATAAACGTCCCCCTGCAGGTTAATGCCTTCTTTCCACCTGCTTTAACCCTGCACTAGCGTACTAGTACACCACAGCAGTGTGCTTTGCCCCATGGTTGTAGTGCTCTTGTAGAGCAGCGCTATTCACTTCAATGGGTCACAGCCTTAGCATTTTGCCAAAAATATTATTTGATATTTTGAGAGAGGGGTGCCGGTAGGCTGTACGGAGCACCTGTGATTTCCAACAGCAGCCCTACATCTGCTAATTAACTCATCGACTTAAGCTGATGCCGGTATTTGCTAAACGGCGCAAGTTTGTGCCATTTTAAAAACGCCTATGGATAAGACTTTTTATAGTCTACCTGAGGGGTAAAGTCAACTTTTACACTTTACTTCTGTACTTCTGCTTTACCCCCTTCATGACCAGGCCATTTTTTGCGATACGGCACTGCGCTACTTTAACTGACAATCGCACGGTCGCTCGACACTGTACCCAAATAACATTTGTGTCCTATTTTTACCACAAATAGAACTTTTGTACTGTCAGAACAGCGATCTGCCATGTTTACATGGCCAGGTTGCCATTCTGCCTGTGTGATGAAGGATCGGCGGGAGCCGGCGGACATCGAGTCTGCGGTACCCGCTGATTGGCCACTATTGTGCATAATTATTATTATTATTATTATTATACAGGATTTACAAAGCGCCAACAGTTTGCGCAGCGCTTTACAACATGAGGGCAGACAGTACACTTACAATACAAATCAATACAGGAGGGACTAGAGGGCCCTGCTCGTTAGAGCTTACAATCTAGAAGGTAGGGTCAAGTTGAAACAAAAGGTAATAACTGTGTGGGATGAGCTGATGGAGAAAATGAAAATACAGTTTTACACCCTATACACCCTATGAGTGCCCGTCAGTGCCACCTATCAATGCTGCCTGTCAGTGCTCATCAGTGCCATCTTATCGGTGCAGCTTATCAGTGCTCATCAGTGAAGGAGAAACTTACTTATTTACAAAAATTTTATAACAAAAACAAAGAAAAACTTTATTTTTTTTCAAAATTTTCCGTCTTTTTTTATTCGTTTAGCAAACAATAAAAACTGCAGAGGTGATCAAATACCACCAAAAGAAATCTCTATTTGTGGGAATAAAATGATAAAAACTTAGTTTGGGTACAGCTTAGCATGACCGCGCAATTGTCATTTAAAAAGTGACAGAGCTGAAAGCTGAAAATTGGCCTGGGCAGGATGGGTCGAAAGTGCCGGTATTGAAGTGGTTAAGGAATGTCAAACCTGAGATTATAGAAGTTTAACCACTTAAGGACCGCCTCACGCCGATATACGTCGGCAGAATGGCACCACCACCACGCTCACGACCTGGTCCTAAGCTCTGTGACCGCACCCGCGGGACTTGATCACCACCGGTGTCCCGCGATCGGGTTACAGAGCTGATGAATGGGGAGAGATAAGTGTCAACAAACCTCTCCCCGTGCTTCCTAGTTGCCTGCCACTGATCGTCTGTTCCCTGAACAGACGATCAGTGATGTCACACGCCAAGCCACGTCCCCCTACAGTAAGAAACACACAATAGGTCACACTTAACTCCTTCACTGCCCCCTAGTGTTAACCCCGTCACTGCCAGTGACATTTTTACAGTAATCAATGCATTTTTAATCGCACTGATCGCTGTATTAATTGCCAATGGTTCCAAAAATTTGACAAAATTGTCCGATGTGTCCGCCATAATGTCACAGTCAAAATAAAAATTGCTGAACGCCGAAATTGCTAGTAAAAAAAAAAGTATTAATAAAAATGCCATAAAACTATCCCCTATTTTGTAAACGCTAAAACTTTTGTGCAAACCAATCAATAACCGCTTATTGTGATTTTTTTTTAATCAAAAATATGTCAAAGAATACGCATCGGCCTAAACTGAGGAAAAAAAATGTTTTTCTATATATTTTTTTTGGGGATATTTATTATAGCAAAAAGTAAAAAATATTGAATTTTTTTCAAAATTGTCGCTCTATTTTTGTTTATAGCGCAAAAAATAAAACCCACAGAGGTGATCAAATACCACCAAAAGAAAGCTCTATTTGTGGGAAAAAAAAGGTCGTCAATTTTGTTTGGGAGCCACGTCGCACGACCGCGCAATTGTCAGTTAAACTAATGCAGTGCCGAATCGCAAAAAGGGGCCTGGTCCTTTAGCTGCAAAATGGTCCGGGCTTAAGCGGTTAAAGAAAAAACAAATATACTCAAGCGCAAAAATGGATAAAAAATGAATAATAAAAGATAAGGCTGGAAATGAAAGAAAACAGCTGCAAACACTCTCAATAGGTCAGCCAACCAAAATAAAATTAATATAATAAATAGTGTTGAGCTATCTTCAAACAAAGTGCCAAGTGCTTAATAGAAAAGGATGTATGAGAATCCAAATAATTGCATATATTTAATTATCCCAAAAAAGCCAAGGATAATAATAAACTTTCTATAGTATGACCACACCAACAAGGTGTCACGTGCTAAAACCAAAGTGCTAAAAAGTGGCAAGTGCTAAAAAAAGTGCTACATATTATAACCTTATAAATAAAGGATATCATGAGGAAAAAAACATACAAATGTATCCCAGGATTACTCCAATCCTCTTGTGATCAACTAATATTGAATATAAAGGTGTCAAAGTGAATTTTTTTTTATATTATATATACCTATATATACATACAATAGAATATATATATATATATATATATATATATATATACACAAATATACATTAAATAAAAATATAGAAATATGTCTGCACCTAAAAACCTACCATGAATTCATTCTCCAGAATATATAATACAAGCTAAAAAAATAATAATAATAACCCAAAAATGCGATATTAAAAAAAATCACCAAGTGAATATTAAATTAATAATTAAATTAAAGATTAAAGATGTTATATGCAAAGGTAAATTCTTGGATAAGTACAGCCAATTTACCTTTGCATATAACATCTTTATGTTCATGTGAAACTTTTTTTCCGGATGATTAGTATTTATCACAATTATTTAATTAATTAATTTTTTATTTGAACACCTATCTTGTATACTTGTTGAAGGAATTTCATCAGTTCTATTTTTAATTTAAGTATTAATTGAATTTCCATCTTTAATTTAATCATTAATTTAATATTCACTTGGTGATTTTGTTTTAATATCACATTTTTGGGTTATTATTTATTATTATTTTTTTTTAGCTTTTATTATATATTCTGGAGAATGAATGCATGGTAGTTTTTTAGGTGCAGATATGCATATATTGTGTGCATATCTGCACATATATCTGCATATATTTTTATTTAATTAATTTATGTATATATATATATATATATATATATATAATATATATATATATATATATATATATAATATATATATATATATATATAATATATATATATTGTATGTATATATAGGTATATATAATAAAAACATTTTTTTTTCTGCACTTTGGCACCTTTATATTCAATATTAGTTGATCACAAGAGGATTGGAGTAATCCTGGGATACATTTGTGTTTTTTTTCCTCTTGATATTCTTTATTTATAAGGTTATAATATGTAGCACTTTTTTTTAGCACTTGGCACTTTTTAGCACTTTGGTTTTAGCACGTGACACCTTGTTGGTGTGGTCATACTATAGAAAGTTTATTATTATCCTTGGTTTTTTGGGATTATTGAATATATGCAATTATTTGGATAATCTCATACATCCTTTTCTATTAAACACTTGGCACTTTGTTTGAAGATAGCGCAACACTATTTATTATATTAAGTGGTTAAAGACTCTCCAACATGACCAAAGCCCCGTACCTTTCTTATACATTTACTAACATGACTCACTTGATAGAATAAAAAAAAACTCTGCTTTAAGGCCTTGTATACTTTTTGAATAAAAATGACCAACAGTTTAATAATCAACATAGAATAAAATAGAAGAAAGGAAAAAGGGGGAGTTGTGGGACTTTAAATGAGGAATGGATATGTATTTAGAATAAGAATAGGATACCTAGAAATAAATTCATTGTCACAATCCCTATATGGGAAGATCTGTGTAGCCATAGCCATTGCTAATCAATCCGGTAAATTCAATTCAATTCAATTCATGAGTATTTTGTAATGTATCATAATATATAATACATAAATCATGCGTAACATAGCATAACAAAAAATAATAATAATCATGTTTGATATATTTAATATTTATAATAGAAAATACATAATGTTGGGGTCTAAACAGGTCACATGCTGTTTGTCATAGAATAAAATAAATTTGCTGAGCAGAAAATGTTGAACTTTGGCTGGACCCTTAGGCTGGATTCACACCTATGCATTTTTAGTGCTTTTTGCATTTTGCAGATTGGCACTACAGAACGTATTCCATAGGAAACCATGGTAAATGGACTGCAGTGCAGATCTGCAAAATGCAAACAGCACTAAAAATGCATAGGTGTGAATCCAGCCTAAGGCCTGATTCACATCTATGCATTTTTTGTGCTTTTTGCATTTTGCAGATTTGCACTACAGCCCATTTAACATGGTTTCTTATGGAACACGTTCTGTAGAGTAAATCTGCAAAAAGCACTAAAAATGCCATAGGTGTGAATCAAGCCTTAGCCCAGGGTTGGCTGACAATCATTGACCAACTGACATGATCTAATACAGAGGCCACTAATACATTCAAACACTAGGTGGCAGTGCAACACTACAAGGCTTTGTATGTATGCAGTTGTTTTAGATGTTAACAAGGGTGTCTTATGTCTATCAAACAATGTGACATGACCAGAAATACAGTCAACATATATATAGACTAAGTGTAAATACTCAAGAATTAATCCAAAAAGGCCGGTGCACTTCATTCGCCCAATTCCTGCATAGTGCTGAGAGGTAATGTAGGAGAGTGCGGTGGATACATTGTAGCAGGGCAGCTATCAGGGCCTGTGAAGGTTAACATCTACCAGACCATGAATTGTAGAGACGTGACTTCCAGGTACAGATTACACTGGATCCTGAACCTTCCACAGACGCAGTGCAGCCAAGCCCGCTCCTCCATTACCGTCTGCGGCTTCCCATTATGAACCGCCGTGCCTCCATTGCATTGTGTTTTCTAATCTAAAGTTAATTAAGTAGCTTGCATTAAGACAACTCAAGTAGAACCACAGAAGCTTCTGTGTGCATTATGCAAAACGTGAGCCTAAAGGGCTTTTCTCTGCTTTCTTTTTTTACACGCTATAAACTTGCTAGGGAAAAAAAAAAAACTACATTACAACGGAGCAACGTAATAAACAATTACATGTGATGAACACATAAATAAAGACAACATCAAGAGTCAAGCCTCGTACACACAATCGGATTTTCCAACAGGAAATGTGAGACGACAGGCTGTTGGTAAATCCGACCATCTGTACGCTCCATCAGACAATTGTCATTGGACTTTCCGTCGACAAATGTTGGATGACAGGTTTTTAAAATTTTCCGCAGACAAATGTCTGTTATTGGATTTTCCGAGCGTGTGTACACAAGTCTGTCGGACAAAAGTCCAAAGTACAAACACGCATTCTCGGAAGCAAGGACGAGCCGGAAGCGGTCGGTCTTGTAAACTAGCGCTCGTAATGGAGAATGAACATTTGTGATGCAGCAAATTATGAAATCTCAAAATGCGGCACACAATTCTCTTCTTCTTTAACCACTTTCAGACCGGACCATTTTGCTGGTCAATGACCAGAGGTCTTTTTACAATTTGGCACTGCGCTGCTTTAACTGGTAATTGCGCGGTCATGCAATGTTGTACCCAAACAAAATTTGCGTCCTTTTTTTCCCACAAATAGAGCTTTCTTTTAAAGGTATTTGACTGACTCTGCGATTTTTATTTTTTTGCGATATAAACGTAAAAAGACCGCAAATTTTGAAAAAAAATGATATTTTCTACTTTTTGTTATTAGAAAAATCCAATAAACTCAATTTTAGTCATACATTTAGGCCAAAATGTATTCAGCCACATGTCTTTGGTAAAAAAAAAAGTCAATAACTGTATATTTATTGGTTTGCGCAAAAGTTGTCACATCTACAAACTAAGGTACGTTTTCTGGAATTTACGCAGCTTTTAGTTTACGACTGCCTATCTCATTTCTTGAGGTGCTAAAATGGCAGGGCAGTACAAAACCCCCCCCAAATGACCCCATTTTGGAAAGTAGACACCCTAAGGAAATTGATAAGAGGCATGTTGAGCCCATTGAATATTTTATTTTTTTGCCTCAAGCGATTGAATAATGACAAAAAAAAATATTTTTTTTTTTTTTTACACAAAGTTGTCACTAAATGATATATTGCTCACACATGCCATGGTTATATGTGGAATTGTACCCCAAAATACATTCTGTTGCTTCTCCTGAGTACAGGGATACCACATGTGGTTGACTTTATGGAAGCCTAGCCGCGTACGGGGCCCGGAAAACCAAGCACCGCCTTCAGGATTTCTAAGGGCATACATTTGTAATTTCACTCCTCACTACCTATCATAGTTTTGAAGGCCATAAAATGCCAAGATGGCACAAAACACCCACAAATGACCCCATTTTAGAAAGTAGACACCCCAAGCTATTTGCTGAGAGGCATGTTGAGTCCATGGAATATTTTATATTTTGCCACAAGTTGCGGGAAAATTACAAACTTTTATTTATTTATTTATTTTTTTTCACAAAGTTGTCACTAAATGATATATTGCTCACACATGCTATGGGCATATGTGAAATGACACCCCAAAATAAATTCTGCTGCTTCTCCTGAGTACGGGAATACAACATGTGTGGGATTTTTTGGGAGCCTAGCCGTGTACGGGGCCCCGAAACCCAAGAACCACCTTCAGGCTTTCTAAGGGCGTAAATTTTTGATTTCACTCCTCACCACCTATTACAGTTTTGAAGGCCATAAAATGCCAAGATGGCACACAACCCCCCCAAATGACCCCATTTTAGAAAGTAGACACCCCAAGCTATTTGCTGAGAGGCATGTTGAGTCCATGGAATATTTTATATTTTGCCACAAGTTGCGGGAATATTACAAACTTTTTTTTTTTTTTCACAAAGTTGTCACTAAATGATATATTGCTCACACATGCCATGGGCATATGTGAAATGACACCCCAAAATAAATTCTGCTGCTTCTCCTGAGTACGGGGATACCACATGTGTGGGACTTTTTGGGAGCCTAGCCGCGTACGGGGACCCGAAAACCAAGCACCGCCTTCAGGATTTCTAAGGGTGTAAATTTTTGATTTCACTCCTCACTACCTATTATAGTTTTGAAGGCCATAAAATGCCAAGATGGCACAAAACCCCCCCAAATGACCCCATTTTAGAAAGTAGACACCCCAAGCTATTTGCTGAAAGGCATGTTGAGTCCATGGAATATTTTATATTTTGCCACAAGTTGCGGGAATATTACAAACTTTTTTTTTTTTTTTTCACAAAGTTGTCACTAAATGATAGATTGCTCACACATGCCATGGGCATATGTGAAATGACACCCCAAAATAAATTCTGCTGCTTTTCCTGAGTACGGGGATACCACATGTGTGGGACTTTTTGGGAGCCTAGCCGCGTACAGGGCCCCGAAAACCAAGCACCGCCTTCAGGATTTCTAAGGGTGTAAATTTTTGATTTCACTCCTCACTACCTATTATAGTTTTGAAGGCCATAAAATGCCAAGATGACACAAAACCCCCCCAAATGACCTCATTTTAGAAAGTAGACACCCCAAGCTATTTACTGAGAGGCATGTTGAGTCCATGGAATATTTTATATTTTGCCACAAGTTGCGGGAAAATTACAAACTTTTATTTTATTTATTTATTTTTTTCACAAAGTTGTCACTAAATGATATATTGCTCACACATGCCATGGGCATATGTGAAATGACACCCCAAAATAAATTCTGCTGCTTCTCCTGAGTACGGGGATACCACATGTGTGGGATTTTTTGGGAGCCTAGCCGCGTACTGGGCCCCGAAAACCAAGCACCACCTTCAGGATTTCTAAGGGTGTAAATTTTTGCTTTCACTCCTCACTACTTATCGCAGTTTTGAAGGCCATAAAATGCCTAAATAACACAAACCCCCCCAAATGACCCCATTTTGGAAAGTAGACACCCCTAAATTTAGGGGTACACTAGTGAGACTCACAGGTAAAAAAGCACCTAGGCTGTCAGCGACTGTATCAAAACGCTACAAAAAAAACTGTTAGTGATCGCAGGGTTCAGGCCTGACTCTGCGAACGCTGCAGTTATGTGTGTTGTGTTTTGTAAGTGACAGTGATCGATCGATACTGCACTTGGGTGGGCTGGGCTGGGCTTGGCGGAGGGGCTAAACGCAGGTGCTAGCAGGTATCTTGGCTGATCCCGCTAACAATGCGTTTTGGGAAACCTAAACTGCTGGCGACGCTAATATAGATCTGATCAGATACTATATTACTAAGGGAGGTGTATGCTTTGCGCGTGGGTGTTAGCGGTACTGGCACTAACCTGACGCTGCCTGGGGCGACGCAGACCTTATCTGACCCTCAAACTTATATCACCCGCCGGGTGATCAGGGGGTTAAACCTTTATTAGGTAATAAATGGCGGGTGCCCTGAAACTATAAAAAAATAACTAACCAACCAGCGTCACCTGTAACAGTTATATGGTGATCACTGGTGAAAGGGTTAACTAGGGGGCAATCAGGGGGCTTTATGCGGTAGTATATGGGGGTCCCTGGCGCTATAAAAAGCTGCGGCGAACCTAAATACCTACCTGCCTAACTAGCGTCACCTGTGACACTAATACAGCGATCAGAAAAACGATCGCTTATTAGGCTGGGTTCACACTGGAGCGATGCGGGAACGCCACGAATCCAAGGCGGGTTCCCGCATCGCATGCCTCCCGGCCGCAGTTCACACTGCCCTATGCGAACTGCTGAGAGTGTCAGTGAAATGTTAATGACACCCCCAGATCAGTTCGCATATCGCAGTGCGATCTGCAAACTCGGACAGGAATCGGATCGCATGGTGTGAACACCTATGCGATCCGATTCTGCTGCGGACCAAAAAAAGGGTCCCGTGCGAGTTTGCGGCGGGTGCGATGCGAATTCAGCCATACTATCTGTATGGCTGAACTCGCATCGCACAGAGATCGGATGTGATTTGCACTGCAGTGCGGTGCGAATCACATCCGTTCTCATAAACCGCTGCAATGTGAACCCAGCCTTAGTGACACTGGCGACAGGGGGTGATCACGGGGTTAAACCTTTATTGGGGGGGTTAGGGGGGTACCCTATAGCTAAAGGGGGCTAACCCTAACTGCCCTAACAGTTATTACAGTCACAAATGACACCAATGCAATAATTAAAAAAAAAATGCAATTGGTGTCACTGTGACTGGGGGTGCAGGGGGGATTGGGGGGGGGGTGATCGGGGGGTGAAGGGGGGGTGAGAGTGTGCCTGGCATGTTCTACTCTGTAGTGTAGTGTTGGTGTAACTCACCGATCCTCTCTCCTCGGCGCCGGAACGAAAAATACCGACACGGAGGAGAGATTACATCACTTCCTCTCCTGTGTTTACATTACAGGAGAGGAAGTGATGTCATGCTGCACTTCCATTCGTCAGGAGCGATCGCGAGGGGGTGGCCATGAATGAATGGCCGCCCCCTCATCCCGGATCGCTCCTGCATGGTATCCGACCGCCGCTGGCACCGATCGGGCCCCCCACCCGCGGGAAGGCAGGGACGTACATGTACGCCCATATGCCTGCCCGTGCCATTCTGTCGACGTACATCGTCGTGCGGCGGTCGGCAACTGGTTAATTGGATAATAATGAAGCTGCTTTGCTGGGGATACTGACGGAGTTCTGCCAAACTTATTTTCAAAGGCTTTTTTTTTTCTAGTGATATCAAGAATAATATTATTATGTGTAGCACTGACCCCCGAAGGAGCGGCTGAATTTGTTGGGCTTACCGTTACCTTCTTCACCTCTTATGCGTCTAGGGATTTCCCGAGGTAGATGGCCCAAGAACTGCGGAGACTGACGCCAGATCCACTTAAAGGGATTTTTATTTGCGAAAAGTAGTTAACAACACAGTCTTTCAGCATAGGATTAGAGGGTTTAGGTGGAAAGTCCAGGTACTCTTATTGTCAAACTCAGTATGAAACAAAATCTCTCACTTCAGTAAATCCAGAGAATAGCCATTCACAACTGGATCCTCACCCTAATCGGATAGTCCTTCTCTCACCAGGCCTAGGAGCCAACAGGGTGTTTGAGTCAGGAACAAGTCTCTGCCACCGACTTTGCTATAGAACACGTGAAGGAAACTTGAAAGCTTGTAGAACACTCGTGTGGTACCAGTATTTTGCAGCCAGTCCGGCGATACCGCACGAGATTGGATTCGCTTAGGTCCTTCAGCTTGTCCAGGCTCTTGTTGAGAAGCCAAGCTTTGCATGGCCTTCTTCCGAAGAGTCCTCCCCTGGATACCATCACAGTTTTTGGGCCTCTCCACTAACCGAGACGGTACCGGACCACCTCCGAATCCTTCCTTCAGTTTCCTCGCCTCGGGCTAGCCAGCCCCAAGATGTAAAGTCGGGTGGATCCGTACCCCAGGCCATAGAAGTCCTGGAGGCTGGTCCGGAGGACCAGGACCATGCAGTCAGAACATACTTCTGGACCGGAACCCCCGAAACACGTGACATCTACACCTTAAGTAGCCTCTCCCAGCAGGCACAGCAAGAGTGACACTCCCACTGGGCTGGTTCAGAGAGAGAGTAACCTTAATGCACTCAACTAGACTGTGGTTCAATACCTGCCAAAAGTAACAGCGCCACCCATTGTCAGGCTGAACACCCTGCAGTCCAGCCAGACTGATTCCGCAACATGTCTGGTTGACGAACGGCCGTTTAGAAACAAACTGAAAAGCAGAAAATGAAAAGTGTGAATCAACACATACGAAACTTCTACTAACACAAAATTAGCAGAAGGAGCCCAAAGGGTGGTGCTAAAGAGCTGAAAATCATCGTAGTACGTTACTACGTTTGTATTTGTCGGCCAACAATTGTGTGACCATGTGTATGCAAGACAAGTTTGGGCCAACGCCCTTCGGACAAAAGTCCTCGGTTTTGTTGGCCAACAATACGATCGTGTGTACGAGGCTTCAGTCTATTTATATCTTTCTATTTATCTATCAATCTATCTATCTATCTATCTATCTATCTATCTATCTATCTATCTATCTATCTATCTATCTAATCTAATTTCTATCTACTTCCATCTGTTGTCTGCTTATATACACTATCAGGCTTTCTCAACCTTTTAACCCTAGAGGAACCCCAAAAATATGTTCAGGTCTCAAGAAACTCTTACTAAAATCAATTCATCAGGGGTCAATAGGAACAATGCCCCTTATACTGGTGGTCAATAGGAAGAATGTTCCCCAAAGACAGCTAAAAATATATTTTGTGTCATGCTGCTGGCTCTGCTAAGTGATGTTAAACCTTGAACTCTGTAGGCACCATCAAAAAGGTGGTTCATCAGCCACAGCTCAAGAAAGCACTAGCAAACCTTTGGGGGAACCCCAGGGTTCCATGGAACCCTGGTTGAAAATGGCTGCATTGTATTGGGATGGCTTCCTTTACACGCACATGAACGTTAATGGCATCCCAGTCTTAGTCCGTAGGGTTCAATATTGAGTTGGCCCACCCTTTGCAGCTATAACAGCTTCAACTCTTCTGGGAAGGCTGTCCACAAGGTTTAGGAGTGTGTCTATGGGAATGTTTGACCTTTCTTTCAAAAGTGCATTTGTGAGGTCAGGCACTGATGTTGGATGAGAAGGCCTGGCTTGTAGTCTTCATTCATCCAAAATGTGTTCTGGCGGATTGAGGTCAGTACTCTGTGCAGGCCAGTCAAGTTCCTCCACCCCATAACTCACGTATCCATGTCTTTATGGACCTTGCTTTGTGAACTGGCCCAAATCATTTGGTGGAGGGAGGATTATGGTGTGGGGCTGCTTTTTAGGGGTTGGGCTTGGCCCTTTAGTTTCAGTGAAGGGAACTCTTAAGGCGTCAGCATACCAAGACATTTGGGACAATTTCATGCTCCCAACTTTGTGGGAACAGTTTGGGGAAGGCCTCCTCCACCAAATGATTTGGACCAGTGCACAAAGCAAGGTCTATAAAGACATGGATGAGCGAGTTTGGGGTGGAGGAACTTGATTGACCTGCACAGAATCCTGACCTCAACCCAATAGAAAACCTTTGGGATGAATTGGAGCAGAGACTGCGAGCCAGGGCTTCTCATCCAACATCAAAGCTTGACCTCACAAATGCGCTTCTGGAAGAATGATCAAACATTCCCATAGACACACTCCTAAACCTTGTGGACGGCCTTCCCAAAAGAGTTGAAGCTGTTATAGCTACAAAGGGTGGGACAACTCAATATTGAACCCTACGGACTAAGACTGGGATGCCATTGAAGTTCATGTGCGTGTAAAGGCAGGTGTCCCAATACTTTTGGTAATATAGTGTATAGCTCCAAGAAATGATTTTTTCACATACAGTCAGGTACATATTCAGAAAAATTATTATTATTATTATTATACAGGATTTCTATAGTGCCAACAGTTTGCACAGAGCTTTACAACATGAGGGTAGACAGTACAGCTACAATACAATTCAATACAGGAGGATTCAACAATAAAAAATAAATTCAACATAGTAATCATGCCGATCAAAAATATAATATCGGCATAAAACTATCTCTGGTAAGTATTTTGTGTGTGGGAGGAAATAAAAAAGTTATAATAAAAATAATAAAGACATGGATGTAGCAAAATAGATGTATTTATGTATCTGTATTATTCTGTTCTACCTCTCTATCTCCCTCATGTTATTTCTCTATCTCCTCCTTGAAATATTACTGCTCATAATTATTTCTTACAATAAACAGACATGTGTAAGTACAAAATATGTAAAGCCCCGCACACACGATCAGAAATTCTGCCATCAAAAGTCCGATGAGAGTTTTTGGTCACAAATTCCGACCGTGTGTATGCTCCATCGGACTTTTGCTGGCAGAAAATCCCGCCAGCAAAAGATTGAGAGCGGGTTCTTTATTTTTCGGTCGGAAAAAGTTCAGATCGGAAATTCCGATCGTCTGTACAAATACCGGCGCGCAAAATTGCTACGCATGCTCGGAAACAATTCGAACGCATGCTCAGAAGCATTGAACTTAATTTTCTTGGCTCGTCATAGTGTTGTATGCCACCACGTGCATACAACTTTTGTGTGACCATGTGTATGCAAGCCAAGCTTGAGCAGAATTCCATAGGAAAAAACATTTTTTTCCGACGGAATATCCGCTTGTATGTATGGGGCATAAGAGTTTCACCTCCATTCAAGGAGCATATGTCAAGAGAGGAGAACATCAAAACATTGACTATTGAAAAAGGAGGACGTCTTATCGGGGAGAACATTTCTCGCATATAGTGGAGTTGCAGTCCTGTAGACCAGTGGAAGAGTACTGCTGTCTTTCTGGAGCCTGTTTTTTTTTCTGAACATGACAGTTAAATTGGTTGAAGCCACTGGCCTCAGGTGAAATTAAACAAACACTCTACATAATTTGCACCTGTTTATCTGCTGTCTTCTCTTCTCAACATCCATTCAAAGTTCAGAGTTTATACAGCTTGTCTGTGCTTTCAGAAAGCAGGAGGCAGAGAGCTGAAGTCACACTCTGCAAAGTGTCAGTGACAGCTGATTGGAGGAAAGGCACCCCCTCTTCTCTTCTCACAGCACACAGGAGCAGAGCTGAGGCTGTCAATCACAGGCTGGAACTCCCTCCTCTCTCACCTTTTTTCTCTTGGTGTCAGGAAAACTTATCAGAAGGGACTAATGCCGATAGCAGAGGAACAAGGCAGTAGACAGAAATGACACTTTATGCCGCAAACACATGATTGCGCATTCCGACAACAAAATCCATGGGATTTTTTCCGACGGATGTTGGCTCAAATTTGTTTTGAATACACACGGTCACACAATGTTGTCAGAAATTCCGAACATCAAGAAAGCGGTGAGGAACGATGAGCTGAGAAAATTGAAGTTCAATAGCCAGTGCGGCTCTTCTTTTTGATTCTGAGCATGCGTATAACTTTATGCATCGGAATTGTGTACACACGATCGGAATTTCCGACAATGGATTTTGTTGTCGGAAAATTTGAGATCCAGATCTCAAATTTTCTGTGCCTGAAATTCCGATGTAAAATGTCCGATGGAGCCTACACACGGTCGAAATTTCCATCAACAAGCTCCTGTTGAAGATTTTCCGTCGCAAAATCTGGCTGCGTGTATGTGGCATAAGAAGTCAATTCACTAAAAGATAAATACGACATGCGTTTATGTGTTACCACTTAAAGACTTGGCCTTTTTCTGGCACTTGTTACTTACAAGTTCTGTATTTTTTGCTAGAAAATTACTTAGAACCCAACAAACATTATATATATATATATATATATATATATATATATATATATATATATATATATATATACACATTTCTTTTTAGCAGAGACCCTAGAGAATAAAAAGACGGTGGTTGCAATAGTCACACTGTAATTGCACATCTGTCTTTCAAATGCAATTTGTTTGGAAAAAAAAATACACTTTCATGAATTAAAAAAGAAACAAACAGTAAAGTTAGTCCAATTTTTTTGTAAAATGTGAAAGTAAATGTGCCAAGTAAATATATACCTGACATGAAATCAGGGCTGGACTGGGAATAAAAACCAGCTCTGGAAAAAACTTCAGACCAGTCCCACAGCATAACGTCATTATTTCCTTGTTCGTGAAAGCAAAAACCATACATTTTAAAGCACATTTGATAAAGAGTGTATTATATATAGATATGAAATCACACAGGATAGATAGATGAATGAATGAATGAATGAAATACTTGTATAGCGCACAATGCGAACTGAATCACCTAATAATAGAGATTATATATATATATATATATATATATATATATATATATATATATATACACAAATTCAAATTGCAGTTAAAAGTGGTAAGTGGTCAAGCATCCTGGGGGGACCCTAGGAACTCAGAACGTGGGGGGGGGGGGGGGGGGAACCACCTTCCGCAGAAAGAATACACTAAGGTAAGGGGGGGTGGGTTACTAATATAAGGGGGAAACCCTTTATATCAGTGTCCCTTACATTATCATATTCACTCCCCCTTACATCAGTCACCCCCCCCCCCCCCCTTCAGACTGGCCTGACGGTGCTCTCACTGACCTCCTCTCAGGTGCACTGTGCAGGGCTCAGTCAGTCGGCTCCAGCTTGGTGGCTCTGGTTTTATCCTATAGTCTCCTCTCAACAGTCCACACAAGTGTGACTTCTCCCATGACCCCCATCCTGGCGGCACTCCCACTCTCGACTCCTCTCCAGACTCCCTCAGAGACTGCAGACATGATACAGGAGACGGTCAGAGATTGCAGCTTTACTCTGCCCGTGAATGTAGTCTCACTGTGCCCACAAATGCAGCCTCACTGTGCCCACAAATTCAGCCTCACCGTGCCCACCATTGCAGCCTCACTGTGCCCGCCATTGCAGCCCCTCCTGTGACCCATGTCCCATTCTGCAGTCCCTGTCTATGGGAGGGTGTGTTGTTGATGCTCGGTACGGTACCTTGCATGCCAGCAGGATATCCATGATTGCCAGCAGCAGGCAGGGTCTGTTCTCGTTTTGGATGGGGACGGTGCTCCTTCCAAAGGATCTGTTTGCTGTGAGATGGAGTGGTCCCTGACCATCTGGACCTTCAGCCGTCCTCATTTTCCAGCCCCAGTCAGCCTGTCCTCTGGTCCTGGGGAAGTGGAGAGCACTGGGTGGGAGCTGGAGAGAAGGGGGAGCAGAGAGTACTGGCGGGGTTGGAGAACACATGGGTGGGGGCAAGAGCAGGGGGGAGCGGGGAGCTCTGGGGGGGAACTTGAGAGCACGGGGGGGGGGCAAAAAGAACATGGAGAGCATGGTAAGCTGAGAGCACTGGGGGGGCTAAGAGTGTGGGGTGGCGAAGAGCACTGGGGGGCAGAAAAACAGGGTTGGAGAGCACAGGGGCTGGAGAGTACTGGGGGGGAGTACAAATAGAGGGGGGAGTGGAGAGCAATGGGGGGGAGCTTGAGAGCCCCAGTGGGGGCAAGAAAGAACAGAACAGGGGTGGAAAGAACGGGGGACTGGAGAGCACTATGGGGGGTGGAGAGCACTGGCAGGGGCAAAATGCATGGGGGAGTTGAGAGTAAAGGGGTGGGGAGTGGAGAGTGCTGTGGGGAGCCAAAAAGAACAGGGGTGGGGAGATTGGGGCAGCTGGAGAGCACTGGGGTGGGGGCTGGAGATTGATAGGGAGAGCTGGAAAGCAGTGGGGGGTGAAAAAAACAGGGGGGAGAGCAGTGAGGGGGAGCACTGGGGGGAAAGCACTGAGGGGGAAAGAGCACCGGAGGGGGAGAACACCGGGGGGGAGGAGAGAGAACTGGAGGGAGAGAGAACAGGGGGGGGGAGAACGGGGGGGAAGAGCATGCGGGGGGGGAAAGAGCGTGCGGGGGGGAAGAGCGCGTGGGGGGGGAAAGAGTGCGTGGGGGGGAAAGAGCACGTGGGGGGGAAAGAGCGCGCGGGGGGGGGAAGAGCACGGGGGAAAGAGCGCGGGGGGGGAAAGCGCGGGGGGAGCGCGGGGGAAAGAGCGTGGGGGGGAAGAGCGCGGGGGGGGGAAGAGCGCACTGAGGGGGGGAAGAGCACACTGAGGGGGGAAGAGAGCACTGAGGGGGGGGGGAGAGCACTGAGGTGGGGAAGAGAGCACTGGGGGGAGAGCGGTGGGGGGGAAAGCACTGAGGGGAGAGCACTGGGGGCAGAAAGAACAGGGGTGGAGAGAACTGGGGGGGGTATTAGAGTGTGGTGGGGGAGGAGAGCACTTGGGGTGGGCAGGGAGCACAAGGTAAACTGGGGGGGGACAGTTAAATAAGTTGGATAGGAGGATCGAGGGGGTGCATATAGAGGAAACGATCTTTCTATATTCCTCCATGCAGCCGCTGAATGCTTTATTCTCTTCCTCTCACTCCTGCAAGCATTCAGTGGCTGCATGGAGGAATATAGAATGATCATTTCCTCTATATGCAGCCCCCCCACCCCCTCGAGCCTCCTATCCAGGCACACGGCACTGTACAGGCGGCATCTCCTCCTATGGATAACACGGGGCGGGCTGGCTCTGTGTTTGGCCGCTGCGATGTAACACAGTCCCGCCCCCCAAACCTGCTCGTGATAGTAGATAGAATCAACGCCTATCACACGAGCCGGTCGGGGGGGGGCGGGACTGTATTACTGCGCGGCGGCTGAACACAGAGCCAGCCCGCTCCATGTTATCCATATAGGAGGTGAGAGGGGAGCAATGCACCCGCAACCAAAAGCGGCCCCAGGGCAGGCGGCCTACCTGGAAATCTCCCGGTATCCCGGTAGGCCAGTCCGGCCCTGCATGAAATGCATTAAAATCGAGCACACTTGTGGAACGGCGACAAACTATGGTACTTACGAATCTCCAAAGGTGACACTTTCAAAAGTTTTAACGGCTACCAGTTTACAGTTACAAAGGAGGTCTAGAATTATTGCTCTTGCTCTAACGATTGTGGGGAAACCTCACCTCATGTGTGGCTTGGCATTTGCTTCTGCGCACGAGCACGGGAGGGATGGGGTAGACATGTACAGTTCATTTCATTCTAAATAAATATTCAGACAAATTTTTCATTATTCGGAAATTCGGATATACAGCGCCTTGAAAAAGTATTCATACCCCTTACAATTTTCCACATTTTGTCATGTTACAATCAACATTTTAAATGTATTTTATTGGGGTTTTATGTGATAGACCAACACAAAGTGGCACATAATTGTGAAGTGGAAAGAAAATGATAAATGGTTTTCAAAATGTTTTACAAATAAATATGTGAAAAGTGTGTCGTGCATTTGTATTCAGCCCCCTTTACTCTGATACCCCATAACTAAAATCTAGTGGAACCAATTGCCTTCAGAAGTCCCCTAATTAGTAAATAGAGTCCACCTGTGTGCACCGTATTTATCGGTGTATAACGCGCACATTAATTTTAAGAGGGAAGTTTCAGGCAAAAACTAAAATTTTTGTATTGGTGTATAACACGCACACGCCATTTGCACCCGATTTTCAAGATGAAAAAGTGAGTGTTATACGCCAATAAATACTGTAATTTAATACAGCTGTTCTGTGAAGCCCTCAGATGTTTGTTAGAGAACCTTAGTGAACAAACAGCATCATGAAGGACCACGAACACACCAGACAGGTCAGGGATAAAGTTGTGGAGAAGTTTAAAGCAGGGTTAGGTTATAAAAAAAATTTCAAAGCTTTGAACATCTCACAGAGCTCTGTTCAATCCATCATCCGAAAATGGAAAGAGTATGGCACAACTGCAAACCTACCAAGACATGGCCGTCCATCTAAACTGACAGGCCGGGCAAGGAGAGTATTCATCAGAGAAGCAGCCAAGAGGCCCATGGTAACTCTGGAGGAGCTGCAGAGATCCACAGCTCAGGGGGGAGAATCTTCCACAGGACAAATATTAGTCGTGCTCTCCACAAATCTGACCTTTATGGAAGAGTGGCAAGAAGAAAACCATCGTTGAAAGAAAACCATAAGAAGTCCTAATTACAGACTGTGAGAAGTCATGTGGGGGACACAGAAAACATGTGGAAGAAGGTGCTCTGGTCAGATGAGACCAAAATTGAACTTTTGCTTTGAATAACGAAACAAAATTTGTTCGAATTTCCTAAAGTCAAATTGAAATTGAAATCAAATTTTACATCGAATTCCAGTCGATTTCGAACTGTAAACATGTTTCTGAAATCAAAGACTGTGCGTGTTATTAGAGTACCATTTTAAAATAGTTTAGTTAAGCCAAAGGTGATTTAAAGAGTCATTGTAATCCTTTGATGAAGATTTTTCTTTTGTATGTTCACTTTGCCACATTCAAATCGAAAAAAAAAAAAAATTCTAAAGTTTTAGATTCAGATGATTTTAAATTGATCAAATCGGTAAATTCAACGAAAATTCGAAAAAAAAAAACATAAAAAGAATTCTGAATATGAATCCCAAATACGAATTGAATGCGTCAACCAAATTTAACAAAACTAAATAACTAGATTAACAAATCTAAACGAAACAAAACAATTTTTTTTCATCATGGACATGTCTAGGATGAGGCGCTTACATTTTTTTTTCTTATTTGTTTTATAATTTTTTTTTTCTTTTTACACTGTCCCTTTAAAAAAAAAAAAAAGTAACCACTTTTATTGCTGTCACGAGGAATGTAAACTTTGCTTATGACAGCAATAGTCATGTGTCAGGTATTTTTTTGGAGGGATCGGGGGTAAGACCCCAAATCCAATCATGGCTGCTTAGCCGCCTCGGTTGTTATCACAGAAAGCCGTCCATTGGCTCTTAAAAAACGGACAGCATGGATGTCGCACCACATCCCTAAACTAAATCTTTCTAAAACCAAGCTGGTAATATCCTCTCCCCCCTTGCCCCCCTCCACGACTTTTACATCAAAATCAATAATGCAACCATCAGTCCCTCCCCTCATGCCAGGGTACTAGGAGTAATCCTGGACTCTGACCCGTCCTTTCAGCACCAGATCCAATCGTCAAAAAGTTTGTCGACTTCACCTCCGTAACATCTCTAAAATTTGCCCCTTTTTAACAAATGAAACCACCAAGCTCCTCATTCACTCCCTTGTTATCTCTTGCCTTGACTATTGCAACTCCCTCTCATTGGCCTGCCTCTCCGTAGGCTATCCCCTCTTCAGTCTATCATGAATGTTGCTGCCAGTCTCATCCACCTTACCAACTGTTCAGTGTCTGCCACCCCTCTCCACCAATCCCTATACTGGCTTCAGATTGCCCAGCAAATTAAATTCAAAATACTAACTACAGCATTCCAAGCCATACACAACTATTCCCCGAACTACATCACCAAACTTGTCTCCAAATATCACCCAAACTGTCCTCTCCGCTCCTCTCAAGACCTCCTACTCTCAAGCAGGGGCAGATTCGGGAGGGGGGCAACAGGGCAATTGCCCCCCCCCCCCCCCAAGAATTACCAACTCTTGAGTGATTCTCTTGTTGTTACTGGCCTCACACTGTACTGGTTGCTATCACCAGCCGCCTGATGTCTAGCAACCAGTGACATCACATCCACGGTCCGATCCGAGGAGGAGGAGAATGAGGCCCCAGCATTCAGAGCGGAGTGTGTGAATGTTGGCTCTATCCAAGTCCTTCCTCCATCTTCTCCAGGCTCCAGCGTGGCATGAGTGAGGGAAGGGAAGTAGAGAGGATTGCATGCATGCCGCTTTTCCCGAAGGTCTGTGTTAGTTGTCAATTTAGGCTGGAGTCAAACTAAGGGGGAAATATCCCCTCTATTATATCACCTTGATTTTTGACCAGCAGAACCTTAGTGATATACATAAATACTCTGCAGAGGAGATACCTCGCCTTTCCTCTGTTGTCTTCATTTCTGATCAGAATTCTGATCACTGGGCATATACTGGGTTTGGCATCAAAGATTGGCATCATCCATGGTCTACGGAAGCAGAAGTAAGCTCATAAGCTTAGCTCACTTCCGTTTATTGTGTACATATTTGTGACAAAAGAGGAATGAGGTGTACAGGTGGAGGATGCCAAACCCAGTATATGCCCTGTGACCAGACTGCTGATTAGAAATGAAGACAACATAGGAAAAGGTGAGGTAACCTTTGCAGAGATGCCACCTTATTTTCTGGCAGCGCCCCTCCTGAGACTAGACTCTGGATCCGCCTCTGCTCTCTAGCTCCCTTGTCTCCTCCTCCCATGCTTGTCTCCAGGATTTCTCCAGAGCCTCTCCCATCCTCTGGAGCTCTCTTCCTCAACTTGTCCGGCCATCTCCTACTCTAGCTGTCTTCAGGCAATCCCTGAAAACAAATCTCTTCAAGGAAGCCTATCACGCCTGCAACTAATCTTTTACCACTTCCATCGGCTCATTCCCCACAGATACAACCTTTTGTACCACCTGCCCCACCCTATTAGATTGTAAGCTCTTCTGAGCAGGGCCCTCTTAATTCTCTTGTATTTTATTTAATTGTAACTGTATTGTCTCCCTTTTATGTTGTAAAGCGATGCGTAAACTTTTGGCGCAATATTAATAATAATGTCTGCAGATGCAGGCATCGCCCCGGTACAACCACTTGTAGCAGAATGATGTACAGGTATGTGATTTTGAGGCAATTCACTAAAAAACATGCGTTATTTACAGAATGCGTTAATAATTTATGTTTTGTGATTCATCACCTAAATGTTTTTTATTCACAATATTTTTTTTAACCACTTAAGGCCCGGAAGGATTTGCTTCCTTAATGACCAGGCCATTTTTTGCGATATGGCACTGCGTCACTTTAACAGACAATTGCACGTCGTGCGACGTTGTACTCAAACATAATTTGTGTCCCTTTTTTCCCACAATTAGAGCTTTCTTTTGGTGGTATTTGATCACCTCTGTGTTTTTTTTGGCGCTATAAACAAAAAAAGACAGACAATTTTGAAAAAAACCCCCAATATTTTTTACTTTTCGCTATAATAAATATCCCCCCAAAAATGTAAAAAAACTAATTTCTTCATCAGTTTAGGCTGATATATATTCTTCTACATATTTTTGGTAAAACAAATTGCAATAAGTGTATATTAATTGGTTTGCGCAAAAGTTATAGCGTCTATAAAATAAGGGATAGATTTATGGCATTTTTATTACTATAATTTTTTTTCTACTAATAATAGCGGTGATCAATGATTTTTAGCGGGAATGCGACATTGCGGCAGAGAGATCAGACACTTTTGAAGTTTTTTTGGTACCAGTGACATATAAGCCGCGTACACACGTAGCCGTCTGTCCGACGTACTTAGTCTGGCGGACTTCCCGCCAGACTGTCCGTCGGACTTTCCGAACGGGCTACTTGCCCACACACGGCACTTTTTTAGCGGACTATTACGGCGTACTAAGTCCGCCGTACTATCCGCCCTACTTTTGAAATGAACGGACTCGCCCACACACGTGGAGGAAAGTCCGCTCATTTCGAGCGCGTCTCCAGGTAGGCGGGGCCCGCGAAGGAGACGTCGCTGGCCCCGCCGCCTGGTATGGACTTAAAGGTAACCCCAATGCCAAAAAAAAATCGGCGTGGGGGTGCCCCCCAGGTCCACATCAGACCCTTGTCCGAGCACGCTACCCGGCCAGCCAGGAAAGGGGGGGACGAGCGAGCGGCCCCCCACCCTCCTGAGCCGTACCAGGCCGCGTGCCCTCAACATGGGGGGTGCCTTGGGGAAGGGGGGGCCGCGCGGCCCTCCCACCCCAAAGCACCTTGTCCCCTTGTTGATGAGGACAAGGGCCTCTTCCCGACAACCCTGGCCGTTGGTTGTCGGGGTCTGCGGGCGAGGGGCTTATCGGAATCCGGGAGCCCCCTTTAATAAGGGGGCCCCGGATACCGGCCCCCCACCCTATGTGAATGAGTATGGGGTATAATGTACCCCTACCCATTCACCTGTGAAAAAAAGTACAAAAAAAACACAACACAGGGTTAAAATATTTTATTGCACAGCTCCGGGGGTCTTCCGTCTTCGGGGGTCTTCTCGCCGGACTCCTCTGCTATCTTCTTGTAGCTCTTTTGCTAGCGGAGGAGCCCGGCTTTCTTCCTCACCGCCGGCCTCTTCTTCCGACTTCGGGGGTCTTGTCCCCCCTCTTCGGTTCTTCTGCCGGGCCACCGCGCCTTCTTCTAGCTCTTTTACAGGCGGTGGCCCGGTCTTCTGTCGCCGCCGCCACCTTCCGTTCTTCTGTTCTTGTCTTCTTCTTCTTCTTATTCAGATGTTGCCTCGCCGAGTCCTCCGCTCACAATGACGGGGAGCGGGCACGCGGCGACTTATATAGGGACAAGGGGCGGGGTCTTCGGTGGATGTCACATGGGTGGATGTCACATGGGTTGATGTCACATGGCGACAGTCCCAGCATCCTCCGGGAAAGAGCTAGAAGAAGGCGCGGTGGCCCGGCAGAAGAACCGAAGAGGGGGACAAGACCCCCGAAGTCGGAAGAAGAGGCCGGCGGCGAGGAAGAATGCCGGGCTCCTCCGCTAGCAAAAGAGCTACAAGAAGATAGCGGAGGAGTCCGGCGAGAAGACCCCCGAAGACGGAAGACCCCCGGAGCTGTATATTTTAACCCTGTGTTGTGCTTTTTTTGTACTTTTTTCACAGGTGAATGGGTAGGGGTACATTGTACTCCATACTCATTCACATAGGGTGGGGGGGCCGGTATCCAGGGGGCCCCCTTATTAAAGGGGGCTCCCGGATTCCGATAAGCCCCCCGCCCGCAGACCCCGACAACCAACGGCCAGGGTTGTCGGGAAGAGGCCCTTGTCCTCATCAACATGGGGACAAGGTGCTTTGGGGTGGGGGGCCGCGCGGCCCCCCTTCCCCAAGGCACCCCCCATGTTGAGGGCACGCGGCCTGGTACGGCTCAGAAGGGGGGGGGGGCGCTCGCTCGCCCCTCCTTTCCTGGCCGGCCGGGTAGCGTGCTCGGACAAGGGTCTGTTGTGGACTTAGGGGGGACCCCCACGCCGATTGTTTTCGGCGTTGGGGTTCCCCTTTAGGTCCATACCAGGTGGCGGATCCAGCGGCGTCTCCTTCGCGGGCCCGCCTACCTGCAGACCCGCTCCAAATGAGCGGACTTTTCTCCGGGCGGGAAAAGTCGGCTCATTTCAAAAGTACGGCGGACTGGCACACACACGGCCGGAATGTCCGCGGAAATGCCAGTCCGGCGGGAAGATTGGAGTGCAAAACTTCTTTCTAAGTCCGCCGTACTTTCGGGTCAAAAAATATGCCGGAGGCTACACACGGGGGGATTGTCTGGCGGACTTGAGTTTGCCGGACTTTTCCACCCGCTTGTTTGATCGTGTGTACGCGGCATTATACAGCGATCAGTGCTATAAAAATGCACTGATTACTGTATAAATTAAACTGGCAGGGAAGGGGTTAACACTAGGGCATGATCAAGGGGTTCCCTAGGGAGGTGTTTCTAACTGTGGGGGGAGGAGTGTAGTGACTGGAGGAGGAGACAGATTGCTGTTCCTAATCATTAGGAACAGCAGATCTGTCTATCCTCCCCTGACAGAATGGGGATCTGTCTGTTTACATTGACAGATCTTCGCTCTGTCTCTCTCAGGAGTGATCGCGGGTGGCCGGCGGACATTGCGGCTGCTGGCCACAAGCATTGGCTTCTGGCGTTGCATGTTCCACGCGCCCTAGTGGTCCTAAAGCATCTGACAGACAATGACAATGATTCACCCAGGAGAGCCAACCTGCCGCGGTACAACTGCAGGGAGCGGTCCTTAACTGGTTAACATGCTAACACTGCGCCAGAGGAAGAAATACATGCCCACAGAAATACCACGCACCTGTGAAAACACTCTAGTGTGCTTCCATTCACAGAACGGTCTCCTTCTCCGTATTTTTTTTCATTCCTGAGCTCGGGGCAAAACATTTACACACTGATGCATTGTATATTTTTAATTTACTGGCTAGTTCTCCTCATTGTTATTTTGTACTTTGCTAGAATACTGATTGCCTACTGGCAGGTGATAAATACCAAGTGTGTGTTCTTGTTCTTGAATTAACTTTAAAATGAATGTAAAGTCTCGTTTTCTTTTTTTTTTTAGGTAAAAATAACAAACATGTTATACTTACCTGCTCTGTGCAGTAGATTTGCACAGAACAGCCCTGATCCTCCTCTTCTTGGGTCCCTCTTCGGTGCTCCTGGCCCCTCCCTCCTGTTGAGTTTCCCCACAGCAGGCAGCTTGCTATGGTGGGCACCCGAGCCGAGCCGCTGCTCTGTGTGTCCATTCAGACTCGGACCGCTTTTCCCTCCTCATTGGCTGACTGACTTTGATTGACATCATAGTTGCCTAGTTAGTCAGATTGAAAAAAGGCACGAGTCCATCTAGTTCAACCATAAAAATAAATAAATAAATTAAATAAATATAAATAAATATAAAATCAAAAAATAATATCATATAATCCCATATACACAATCCTTTACTCACAGGTGATCCAGAGTAAGGCGAAAACCCCCAGCAAAGCATGATCCAATTTGCTACACCAGCTGGATGAACACTCAGGTTGGACAGTCCCTCTCTCACAAGGCCTAGCAGCCAACAAGGTGCTTACTCAGGAACAAAGTCTTTATCACAGACATTGTTGTAGAACACGTAGGAAACTAAGCTGTATAACACTTGTAGGATACCTGGATCTTTCAGCCTGCTTGGCGATATCTACAAGACCGGATTCTCTTGGTTACTTCAGTCCTTCCAGGCTCTTGTTAAGAAAACCAACCCATACGTGGTGTTCTTCTAAAGAGTCCTCCCCTGGAATGCTTGAAGTACACTGGGTCTCTCCCGAACCGGAGACGGCACCCAACCACCTCAGAATCCTCCTTTAGTTTCCTTGCCTTGGGCTAGCCCGAGGCATCAAAATTGGATGGATCCACACCCCAGGCCATAGCTTTCCTGGGGGCTGGTCAGGAGGACCAGGACCATGTAATCAGCACATCATACTGAACCGGAACCTCAAACCACATGACGTCCGCATCTTAAATACCCTCTCCCAGAGGGCACAGCGAGAGGCCCACTCCCACTGACCTGGCTCTGAGAGAGAGAGTAATTTAAGCACCTGACCAGACCATAGTTCCATACCTGCCACCAGAGACAATGCCCCCCGTGGCCAGGCTGAACATTTCACAGTCCAGTCAGACTGATGCCGAAGTCAAATTTTGACAAATAAACCCAAACCTAACTGCAGTTTAGGTAGAGTTTAACTTTGAAAAACACATAGCGTGTGCTCTCCAGGAGCCCGCCGCTACATATATATCAATCCATAAAATTAATAAGTATTGGTTAATGAATTAATGTGAAAACCCCATATAAATAGATTGTTTCCAAATAGAAAGTGTCCAAATAAGAATCACCGTCTTAAATGCAAACACTATGTGAAAATAAGACGACAGTGAAAAGTAAAGTATATCCCCAAATTTAATTCTCTGTATTCACTTATTTTGTTTAATTTATATTGGGAGTTCATCCCTTTCTTTTACTCAGCGCTGCTACATTTTGCCTTGTCCTAATTTTTTGTGTATCTCACTTTTAGTGGCTGCTTTTTTACGTTATTTATATTTGGTTTAGCGCGGTATTTTCACTGTTTCAATTTTTTTTTCTAACACCCTAGAGAATAAAACGGCGGTCGTTGCAATGCTTTCTATCACAACGTATAGGGATGGGGACAATTGTAGACACTCACTCAGGCTGAACTGGATGGACTGGTGTCTTTATTCAACCTTAATATGTAACTATGTAACCGTATTTGCGCAGACGTCTTACAAGCGCACTTTTTTTGAATAAAAAAATAAGACAACAGTAAAGTTAGCTCATTTTTTTTTATATTGTGAAAGATAATGTTATGCCGAGTAAATTGATAGCCAACATGTCACGCTTCAAAATTGCGCCCGCTCTTGGAATGGCGTCAAACTTTTACCCTTAAAAATCTTCATAGGCGACGTTTAAAAAAATTATACAGGTTGCATGTTTTGATTTACAGAGGAGGTCTAGGGCTAGAATTATTGCTCTCGCTCTACCGATACCACACATGTGTGGTTTGATCATTGTTTTCATATGCAGGCGCTACTCACGTATGCGTTCACTTCTGCGCGTGAGCTCGTCGGAACGGGGCACTTTTAAAAAAAGAAATTCTTATTTATTTTATTTGATTTTATTTCTTTTTACATTGTTTTTTTTTTTTTTTAAATAAATAAAATTGGGTCACTTTTATTCCTATTACAAGGAATGTAAACATCCCTTGTAATAGAAAAAAGCATGACAGGTCCTCTTAAATATGAGATCTGGGGTCAAAAAGTCCTCAGATCTCATATTTGGACTTAAATGCAATAAAAAAATAAAATAAAAATGTCATTTGAAAAAAATTACAACAAAAAAATGTGCCTTTAAGAGGTATGGGCGGAAGTGACGTTTTGACGTTGCTTCCGCCCTGCTATGGTATGGAGACGGATGGGGGCCATCTTAGCCTCACTCGCTTCTATACCCAGGAAGGGCTAGGACCCGATCGCTGGGAGGTGGCACCTCTCCCGCCACCGATAACGGTGATCTCGCGGCAAATCCACAAAAATAAAAACTGCAGAGGTGATCAAATTCCACCAAAAGAAAGCTCTATTTGTGAGAAAAAAAAATGACATACATTTTATTTGTGTACAGATGGTTAATTGTCAGTTAACCATCTGACATCCGCGCTATGGCCGAATGACGGCCACCCCTGTGCACGCTCTTTGCACGTGCCCTGTGATCACCGAGTCACTGAGACTCGGGTGATCACTGATCTGAGTAAGGGGCTGCTCCCGGCCCCTTACCATGTGATCAGCTGTCAGCCACTGACAGCTGATCACATGATGTAAACAAAAGCTCGGTGATCGTTTTTTTTTTCTCCTCACGCTGACAGCGGAGGAGAAAAGAAAAGCCAATCACCAGCTCAACTTAAAGGGACATCGGTCCCAAAACGGAAGAGGCAATTATGCCTCATAATTGGAAAATGAAAGTGCCCACAAGTGCCACCTATCAATGTCCACCAGTGGTGCCAATCAGTGCCACATAGAAGTGCCGCCTATCAGTGTAACCGATCAGTGCCCATCACTGCCACCCATCAGTGCCCATCACTGTCACCCATGAGTGCCCCCCATCATTGACACCTGTCGGTTCCCATCACTGTCACCCATCGGTGCCCATCACTGTCACCCATCGGTGCCCATCACTGTCACCCATCGGTGACCATCACTGACACCCATCGGTGCCCATCACTGTCACCCATCAGTGCCCATCACTGACACCCATCGTGACCATCACTGTCACCCATCGGTGCCCATCACTGACACCTATTGGTGCCATTCACTGCCGCCTCCTCAGCGTACATCAATGAAGGACAAAAATTACTCGTTTTAAAATTTTATAACAAAATAAAAAAGTTTTTTTTTTTGTATTCTGTATATTCTGTATTTTTAATTTTTTTTAACAAAAAATAAAAATCGCACAGGTGATCAAATACCACCAAAAGAAAGCTCTATTTGGGGGGGGAAAAAATGCTAAAAATTTCATTTGGGTACAGTGTTGTATGACCGCGCAATTGTCATTCAAAGTGCATTGGTGCTGAAAGCTGAACTGACCAGTAAGCAAGTGGCTAAAGTAACGCAGTGCCGTATCGCAAACAGTGGCTTGGTCATGAAGGGTGGTAAATCTTCCGGAGATGAAGTAGTTAAACTGCTTAAAAAATAAAAAAACGTTTTGGCTGAAGTGCTACTTTAATTCTGCTGCATCTACCAACTATGGAAATATGGGTTTTGGGTGGCCGAGACGCACGACGACTAACTTGCAGCCATGTTATTGATGCCACCTGTCACGGCTGCGGTTGCTTATAACTTTATGTGTGCCGCGGATGCAGCGGAGTGATCTATGTATAGGACAGGTGACAAGATATATAGGGGAAGGTGCCTTTCTCATTTAATAGATAGCCATCGCTCTCTGGCATTGCCTGAAATACACAGCAGGTGTGATCGATAGATATAGAATGCAAGTGGAACATGAGATAACCTTTCGCTAGAGGTTGCCTCATTCTATGCCTCCAATAAGACACGTAACGCTGTCGCTACAAAAACCCCACACATAACCGCTTTACATGCACCACAACCATATTCTACTCTGCATGGAGTATTGGAGGTCTCCATAGATACAGGGCCCTCTGGTCTGATCCCCATGTACAGCGCTCAACGTTCCTTATAACCACCTTCCGCTCTCGTCTGCATGCGTCACGCCGAGAGGCTCCATTCACGAGGTTAAAGGAGGGGCTCCAGCCTTCCCTTCAGAGTCCATTCACACTTGCGTGACCTAAAAGTCGTGCGATTTCCACTGCGACTTTATCGTGTGACTTGATTCTGCTTTAATGCGACTTTAGATAAGTGCAACTTTGTTACGTCTTTGGCTTTGACCAATGTGATTGTTTTGTTTGTGCTCTACAAAGTCATTAGACATGTGCAGGCAGGGGACAAAAAAAAAAAAGAAGACAAAAAAAAAATAATAAAAAAGACGCAGTAACCAAAAAAACTAAAAAACACTGCATACAGCCAGAAATTTTATGTAATGCTATGTTGAACACTTTACTACACTATACTCACACTACACTATACTCATACTACACTATACTGACACACGCTACACTATACTCATACTACACTATACTGACACACGCTACACTATACTCACACTACACTATACTGACACACGCTACACTATACTCACACTACACTATACTCATACTACACTATACTGACACACGCTACACTATACTCACACTACACTATACTGACACACGCTACACTATACTCACACTACACTATACTCATACTACACTATACTGACACACGCTACACTATACTCACACTACACTATACTCATACTACACTATACTGACACACGCTACACTATACTCACACTACACTATACTCATACTACACTATACTGACACACGCTACACTATACTCACACTACACTATACTCATACTACACTATACTGACACACGCTACACTATACTCACACTACACTATACTGACACACGCTACACTATACTCACACTACACTATACTCATACTACACTATACTGACACACGCTACACTATACTCACACTACACTATACTGACACATGCTACACTATACTCACACTACACTATACTGACACACGCTACACTATACTCACACTACACTATACTCATACTACACTATACTGACACACGCTACACTATACTCATACTACACTATACTGACACACTATACTCACACGCTACACTATACTGACACACTATACTAGCACGCTATACTATACTCACATGCTACACTATACTCATACTACACTATACTGACACACTATACTCACACGCTACACTATACTCACACACTATACTCATACTACACTATACTAACACACTATACTAACACGCTACACTATACACATACTACACTATACTGACACACTATACTCACACGCTACACTATACTCACACACTATACTCACACGCTACACTATACTGACACACTATACTAGCACGCTATACTATACTCACATGCTACACTATACTCATACTACACTATACTGACACACTATACTCACACGCTACACTATACTCACACACTATACTCATACTACACTATACTAACACACTATACTAACACGCTACACTATACACATACTACACTATACTGACACACTATACTCACACGCTACACTATACTCACATGCTACACTATACTGACACACTATACTCACACGCTACACTATACTGACACGCTACACTATACTGACACGCTACACTATACCCATACTACACTATACTGACACACTATACTCACACGCTACACTATGCTCATACTACACTAACACGCTACACTATACTCACAATATACTAACACACTATACTTATACTACACACTATACTGACACACTTCACTATACTAACACATGACACTATACTCACACTACACTATACTCACACTAACAACTATACTCACACTACGCTATATTCACACTATTCTAACACACTATACTCACACGACACTATACTAACACACTATACAGACACACTATACTCACACTATACTCACTCACTATAGTCTCTCTCACTACACTACACTATACCATACTAACACACTACACTATAGTCACACTATACTCACACTACACTATACCATACTAACACACTATACTAACACACTAAACTAACACACTATACTCACACTACACTATACTCACACTATACTGACACACTATTCTCACACTACACTATATACTTACACTATACCATGGATCAGCAACCTTTTTCCACTTAAAGTGGAGGGCCACCCTGAAAAAAAAAAACATTAAAAATTAAAAAAAAAATCAAAAAAAAAAAATGAAAACAATTATTTTTTTTTACTTACCAGAAATGCCTGTTGCTAGGTACATACTCCTAATCTGCCTCTTCCTCCTCCACGGAGATCTTCTTTCTTCTCTCCTTGTCGCGTTGTCTTCTGGGTAATGGGTCGCGCTGTGTTCTGGGAACTGTGTGTCCCAGAACACAGCGCGTCCCATTCACAAAGCGCTGCGCGACTCGCGCATGCGCAGTAGGAAACAGGCAGTGAAGCCTGTTACTAACATAGTAATAATAACAGTACAGGTTTACCCCACTAAGCCCCTGTACACACAGTCAGAGATTTCGACAACCAAATCCGTCGGATTTTGTCCGTCAGATCTTGTCCGAAACTGTTGCATACACACAGTCGGACTAATTTGTCGAAAAATCCGATCTTTCAGAACGTGATGACGTAATTTCGTTACGATGGGACTACATTCAGGCTAGTAGCCAATAGCTTTGATGTAGGAATTTGATCTGAGCATGCGTGGCACTTGGTCCGATCAAAATTCTCTACACATGATCGGAGTATGTCCAATCGAACCAGTTGGTCGGGAAATATTTCCAACATGTTGGAAAATTGGGTCCGACGGAGATTCGGACGGAATCAGTCCGATGCATACCACACACAGTCGGATTATCCGACGACACGGTCCGATAGGACACATTCCGACGGATTCTCCGACCGTGTGTACAAGGGCTAAGAGGTGCTTCACTAATACAATGCCAGTTCACCTTGAGGGAGCATGCAGGTTCATTCCTTCAAGGCTCTGAAGTGGCTGCAGGGTCTCCCTGCAGCGATTAGTTTGTCCAACTTACACTCACCCTCTCCATTGCTCTCAAACATTTTCTATTTGAATTCGATTAGAAAACTATTCACATTTGATTTGAAAACTATATGAATCTGAAATTCAGATTAGTTATTTTAGATTTGTTTAAATTTGTTGCTCTTGTAATTCTGATACATCCGAATTTCCGCATTAAAGAAAAATTCATCTGAATTTAAATTGGGAACAAAATGAACCACACATGTCTAATGAGTAAATGGAAAATCTGCTACAAAATTGCATGCAGCCGGTTCTTTGTACATTGCATTTGTCCCCCAAGTTTTGATTTCCCTAATCTGGTAGATTGTAAATTCTTGTGAATGGAACATTTAATGTTGATCTGGCCACAGACCTCAGATGATGACAGAAAACAATTAGCAGAACATACCTTTTAGATCAGAGAAGCCCTAAACATTCAGATTTATCCGGAGAAGGGAGAAGTCGGGATAGAATTAAGCCGCATACACACGATCGGATCTTTCGATGGGAATTGTGTGATGTCAGGCTGTTGGCTGAAAATGCGACCATGTGTACACTCCATCGGACAATTGTTGTCGGATTTTCTGTGGACAAATGTTGGATGGCAGGCTTTAAAATTTTCTGCGGACAAATGTCTGTTGTCCGATTTTCTGATCGTGTGTACACAACTCCGTCAGACAAAAGTCCAAAGTACAAACGCGCATGTTTGGAAGCAAGGACAAGCCGGAAGCGGTCAGTCTTGTAAACTAGCGTTCGTAATGGAGAATTAGCATTCGTGACGCGGCAAATTATGAAATCTCCAAATGCAGCGCACAATTCTCTTCTTCTGTAATGGGATAATAATGAAGCTGCTTTGCTGGTGATACTGATGGAGTTTTTGCAAACACATTTTCAAAGGCTTTTTTTTTTTTCTAGTGATATCAAGAATAATATTATTATGCTTTTTTTTTTTTATTAGGGCAAGTTACCACAACACCATTATCCTGTAGTTTTTAAGATCAAAGATACAACTATGTTGGTGTCCCTTGTCAATTTTACATTGTATTTTTTAAATGTAACTGCCACTCCCAAACTGTCATTTGAAGTAAAACACATAACATAGCCAAGTATTATTCTACACAATTTTTTTTTATTGTGTATTAAAAAAAAGAAAACAAATAAAATTAGACAGGATATCTTCCAATAGAACTTAACCAAAAAGTGCATTCTATGCATCTAAAAATATAGAAAATAGAACAATTCAAATCATTATTATTCAACCAAAAAATAAAATAAAACCCTCATGCATGTGTCCTGCTTCTTAATATAGGGGATTAACAGTGGCAAAAGTTGGTGAAAGCAGGGGTCCATCATCCGGAGATGATTCCGAAAATTATCCAGATTATTCTCCTGGAGCTCCCGCAGCAAAGGCATATGACATAATTGGTCACCATTAATAAAGAAACTAATTTTTGGTCCAAGAAATCCTCCTCCTCCTGTTCCTGGACTGGACTTGGGTCAAAGCAATAACTCCAAGGCCAATAATAAATAACACATTATCTCCTCTTATTCCGCAACATGTCTGGCTGACGAACGCCCATTCAAAAACTAACTGAAAAGCACAAAATGAAAAGCGCATAATGAAAAGCGTGAATCAACACTCACCAGACTTCTACTAACATGAAATTAGCAGAAGGAGCCCAAAGGGTGGCACTAAAGAGCTGAAAAGCCACGTAGTACATCACTATGTTTGTATTTGTTGGCCAACAATTCCTTGCCGTTTGTATGCAAGACAAATTCCAGGCACACGCCTTCGGACAAAAGGCCAAGGTTTTGTCTGCGGAACATCTGATCGTGTGTACGAGGCTTTAGGCTTACAAACCCGTCCAGTTAACTGGTCATGTCTGTTTTTCCCATAAGGCATACGACCGTCTATCTGAAATCCCCAAGTTGTGCTGCATCTGCTTTTTTTCTTTATATAAATTTATAATAATAATAAAAAAGCAAAGAATAAATAATAACAATAGTAATAATGCAATGTGCAAACTGCTGGGGCGATATAAATTCTGTATATTAGTAATAAGAATAGGAATATTAATGAGGGTAATGCAAGGTGTATTTGTGCTCACGTCTTTGTCTAGATATCTTCTTCTTATGTGAAATTCCCTGTAACCCCATTTACAAGCAGTTCACTGTAATGTGTGTCTGACTGCTGATATTAATGTCTTCAATTAACATTCACACCAAGCAAGGAAAAAAAAGGGGCTCTGTGTAATGTAAAATGAGAAATCAGCCATAACATTGTGCAGTGACATATCCACCGATCGGAGGTTGTAGACAATGCAAAGTGTGTGCATGTGTGTGTGTGTCTATGCGTGTATGTATATATATATATATATATATATATATATATATATATATATAAAATATCTTTTTGTATTTTCGTATCACTGGTATTGTGTCAATAATAAACGTATGGGCCTCATGCAGCCTGGGCACTTAGCCCTGGTGAATGGAGCTCTGGTGTTTAGCTGCAGCTGGAGGACATAGGTGCATGGTCCAGCCCTGCTGCTGGCAGCCTGTCCAACTCTATGAGAGTCTCAGTGGTACTTCCATTTAAGGTAGCATGCACCCAGGGATGAATGCCTGGAATGCAGACTGCTTGTGTTCCAGGCATTCTTCTATTGGTGCATACTACCCTAAACATACCTACAGCTACGCCAACCAGATAGCCCCGTCCAGTTGCAGCAGCTATCAGCCTCTCATAGAGTTTGGCAGGCTGCTAGTAGGAGGGCTGGATGGTGTACAGCTAAGCACATGGGCCTTATGCATTGGGGCTAAATGCACTGATAAAAAGAAAGGGAAGGAAGACAGGAGTGGGAGAGAGAAGGAAAGGAAAGGAGTGGGGGAGGGGAGGAAAGGAAGGAAAGGGAAGGAAGGAAGGAAGGAAGGAAGGAAGGAAGGAAGGAAGGAAGGAAGGAAGGAAGGAAGGAAGAAAGAAAGAAAGGAAGGAAGTAGGAGAGAGGAGGAATAGAAGGAAAGGCAATGGAAAGGGAAAGGAAAGGAAAGGAAAGGAGTGGGAGAGAGAGGAAGAGATGGGAAGGGAAGGAAGGAAGGAAGGAAGGAAGGAAGGAAGGAAGGAAGGAAGGAAGGAAGGAAGGAGTGGGAAAGAGGAGGAAGAAAAGGAAAGGGAAAGGGAAAGGAGTGGAAGAGGGGAGAGGGGAGGAAAGGAAGGGAAGGGAATGAAAGGAAAGGAAGGAAGGAGTAGAGGAGAGGAGGAAGAGAAGGAAAGTAAAGAAAGGAAGGAGAGGGAGAGGGAGAAAGAGAAGGAAAGGGAAGGAAGGAAGAAGTGGGAGAGAGGATGAAAAGAAGCAAAGGAGAGGAAAGGAAAGGAGAGGAATGGAAAGGAAAGGAAGGAGTGGGAGAGAGGAAGAAGAGATGGAAAGGAAAGGAAGGAAGGAAGGAAGGAATAAGGGAAGGAAGGAAGGAAGGAGTGGAATAGAGGAGGAAGAGAAGGAAAGGAGAGGAGAGGAAAGGAGGAAAGGAGAGAAATGGAAAGGAAAGGAAGGAGTAGGAGAGAGGAGGAAGCGACAGAAAGGGAGGGAAGGAAGGAAGGAAGGAAGGAAGGAAGGAAGGAAGGAAGGAAGGAAGGAAGGAAGGAAGGAAGAAAGGAAAGGAAAGGAAGAAGCAAAAAGCAAGGAGGACAGAGCCTGGGAGGGCTGAACATTATGCCTGTGCCCTTCAGTTAAACGCCAGAGCCTCAAACACCGGAGTATGCACAAGGCCATATACAGTAAGATAACTCTGGGCATTTAGCCCTGGTGCATGAGTCTCCAGCACCCAGCCCTGCTGCCAGCAGCCTGTCAAACTCTATGAGTGCCTGACAGCCGCTGTGGCTGGACAGTGTACATAACAGTACTTCTGTTTTAGGCAATATGCACCCAGGGAGGAATGCCTGGAATGCAGACTGTCTTCTGGGAACTTGTCCCTGGGTCCATACTGCCCTAAAGGTACATACCACTAGGTGCTCTGTCCAACCCCTCAACCCCAGCATCTTCTCATGGAGTTTGTCATGCTATCAGCAGCAGTGCTGTGTGATGCATCTTTGCTCTCCAGCTCCTTAAGCTGCCAGAAGCTTGTATACAGGGGATAAACGCACAATGTGCATGAGGCCATATGAGATGACAGCTTCTAATGATGACAGGAAAAAGTGTGTGGTCAATGAGTGTACAGAGAAAAGCCATGCTGCTTGCTTATTCTGAGGTCCTCGGTTACCTCTCTCTGTCTAAGCTTGCACTGTTCCCCCATGTTTGTATGGCTTTCTACAGAAGCACCAGTTACCTCCCACAACCATAAAACACACTTTTGGGTGTCTTATGTCTCACTTGTCCTTGGAGTACATTTGTGTGAAAGTGGTTTGGACATCACAATATATGTTCTGCTGATGCAGGGACCAATGCCAGTGGCTCTGTGTTCTCCCAGAAGTACCATAAAATTGGTCAGAAATATTTAAAGTGAACCCGTCTTAATCTACATGCACAAGGATGGTTTAAGGCTGAAAAAATACACTAATGTGAAATCCCAATGTTTTTTTTACAAATCCTGGAGCTGCAGGTGTAGTGTGTAAGCCAGCCATAGAAGCAATAGCTATACACATTTGTACTTGGATATACACGTTTTTGTGCATTGGTATAAAAAACATGCTAACATGTGCAAATTCCCTGAATTTGAAGAGTGAGTCTAAAGGCTGGAGTTTTTTTTTTTTTTTTTTTTTAAATCTTAATGCAGCTCCCCTGTCCCCTCATTTAACTTAGTGTACCTGAGTCCAATATTGATCCAGTGATATGCCCCGGGAGTAGTGGCTCTCCCCACTCTCTCCCTCCTGATAGGCTCAGAGACAGCAGTAGGATCCATTGGCTCTCACTGCTGTCAATCACAACCGCTGAGGAGGGAGAAAGTGAAGAGAGCTGCATCTCTCAGGTGCAACGCTGGATCAAGAGCAAGCCTGCATGAGTGCCCCCATAGCAAGTGGCTATGGTGGGCACTCACCATGGGAAGGGGACAGGAGCTCTGACAGGGGACCTGAAAGGGGGAGGATTAGAGCTGCTCTGTGCAAAACCATTGCACAGCGCAGGTAATTGCAGTGGAACCTCAGATTGCGAGTAACACCGTTTACGATCGTTTTGCAATATGAGCTATTTTTTTTAAAATCCTGACTCACTTTGTCTTGTAATACGAGCAGGATTCAAGCCACTGGGGTGTGCAGTACTGCATTTGGCCAGAGGTGCGGAGGCGCTGGTGACTCTCTGAGACACTCGGAGATGCTCTGAAACACTGAGAAATACTCGGAAACACTCCATTCCCGAGTGTCTCCGAGCGTCTACAAGTGTTTCTGAGTGTCTCCTGCATCCCCGCGCCTCTGGCCACATGTGGCACTGCATAGACAAGCAGTGGCTGTGGAACAAATTATCTGAGTTTCCATTATTTCCTATGGGGAAACTCGCTTTGATATACGCATGCTTTGAATTACAAGCATTCTTCTGGAATGAATTATGCTTGTAATCCAAGGTATTACTGCATGACATGTTTATTATTTAAAATAAATGATGGGTTTACAATCACTTTAAAGAGAAGCCTAGAGAGCCAGTATAACCACTAAAAGCAGAGTTTCCTGTCTAGTATGCGCCTTCCTGAGCTCCCTTCCAGCTTTTTTTCAAGTAGTGATTTCCTGAGCCCTCCAAGATTGGGCAAGCAGGACACTGCACTGCATGTCACACCCATCAATTGATGTCAATGGGATTGCTTTGCAACCACGAATCAGCTGCAGGTGCTGCACGACATTTCAATACAAAATCCCCCTTTGGTTAAAAAAAGAATAAAACAATAAAAAAAGGGGGGCATTAAGTATTACTCCCTGAATACCTGGCATATGCGTTCACGACAGGACTAGAAATACAACGTCCAATACACTGCAATGCAACCTTCGGCCGTGTAAATCCTTTCTGAGCATGCGCCATACTTAGTCCGTCCAACTTGCCTACTCACGAGCGGACTGTCCGCTGAAACCAAAGTTGGACGGACAATATTACGGAAATTCCGAAATACTTAGTCCGCCAGACTGTCCGCTGAAAAAGTCCACTGAAGCCCACACACGAGCGGACTGTCTGCTGAAATGTGTTTCAGCGGACTAAGTTGGACAGACAGTCCGCCCGTGTGTACGCGGCTTAAGAGCTATTTTTTTGATATCATCTACTTTTGGGAGCCTTGGAGATTAGGAGATCACTCGCAATGCCTGATTTGTCTTGTTGCTTTTGATTATAAACATCATGGAATATCTATGTAACACTTCTTTTTAATTTAAATGTGCTTTTTCTATATATATACCCCTGAGGAAGGAGACGTTTGGCTCTCCGAAGCGCGTAGGGTGACAAGCTTTACAGTTTACTGCACTTTACACCATTGATAACCATGTTGTTTATGTTGCCTTTCTATGCAATGTTTTTATGATAGTTTAATCAATAAATTTAATTTTGTTTCCTATTTAATTTTCATTTTTATACATGCCTTTAAAATCCACCACCAGGGGTTCCCTTTTGCTAGGTCTTAATTATCGGATGTGGCACAACAAAATTGCAAGGAACTGCCCTTCTTTATAATCTTCACATTTTGGACCAGTATCTGTCTTTTACTGGACAGTTGCTGTTGCTGAAATGTTGCTTCATATTGCGGTAAGATGTCATTTATTTTGCTTTAGACATGCATGCATACACCAGGTTCACATCTATGCGGTTGATTCGGTTTTCCGGCACATTTGGCAGGTTCGTTTTGCGTCTTTTCGAACCCACGTTTTTGATGCATCTTTGTATGCAGTTTTCTTGCGTTTCACTTTTTTTGTCTCCATAACAAACTGTGAATACTCGGTTGTTAAAGAGCGAGTGACCGCCGCATCCTTAACAAGCGATGAGTCATCAGATGTCAGCGGGGTAAAAAAAGAAAAGAATTGCCGGCAGTAAAATAAAATGGGGAAAAAACAGCGTGGAGTCCCCCCCGCCCCAAAATTCATACCAGACCCTTATCTAAGCATGCAACCTGGCAGGTCAGGAAAAGGAGAGGACGAACAAGCACCCCCCCTTTTGAACCATACCAAGCCACATACCCTCAACATGGGGGGGTGCTTTGTGGGAAGGGGGGGTGCCATGTTGATGGGGACAAGGGCCTCTTTCCCACAACCCTGGCCTGTGGCTGTGGGGGTTTGCGGCAGGGGGCTTCTCGGAATCTGGAAGCCTCCTTTAACAAGGGGGCTTATCGGATTCTGAAAGCTCCCAGATACCCCCCCCCCCACAATGTGAATGAGTATACCTCTTCTCATTCACCAAAAAGAAGTGTAGTGTAAAAAATGACAGTAGGCAGTTTTTTACAACTCCTTTATTTAAATAAACAAACACAATGTCCCCCAAAGTAAATCCAACATCAATTATACCACCTGCCGACCCGAAAAATAAATAAATAAAAAAAATAAAAAAAACGGTCTGCTCCCGCTGTCCTGCTTGCTCTGCCAGTTCTTAAATAACTAAGGGACAGGGTCACCCCCGCCCCCTTGTAACATCGCCAGCCAGGGGCATGCTGAGCCAACGCCATCACAAGAGTCATCAGCCCTTGCCATTTTTTTCACGATTTTTTTATTGCAGGCAATTCTTATTTTTTACATTCAGCTATCAGTGGGGAACCCCGCTGACAGCTGATGACTCATCGGTTGTTAAGGACGTGGCGGCCACCCAGTGCACAACTGGCTATTCAACTGGCTATTCACAGTTCGTCATGGAGAGAACCAACCAAACAAAAAAAAGAAAAACGCATGTAAAAACGCCTGGAGCTCTTCTTTAAATAGTTACATAGTCCGGTTGAAAAAAAAAAAGACACAAGTTCCTCTTGCTCAACCAGCAGAAAAATAAAATAAACTGAAAATGTCCATATACACAATACTATGCCCACAGTTGACCCAGGGGAATGTAAACCCCCCACCAATAAAGTATGATCCAATTTGCTCCAGTGGGGGAAAAAAGCCCTTTCTGAAGCAAATAGATGTTCCCTAGATCTCTGGTTTGGTAAAGCACCATGTATAATAAAAGTTTTTTGTTTTTATTAAAATCGTGCTTCCATCTTTTTATTTATTTATTTTTTTTATCCTGTGTTACACCTCAGTGCTGCTGATACCCCAGAGCCTCTCTGCAGCGCCCCACTGCCTACATGCATTGCAGTGATGTCTGTATGGCATTTCGCAGGGTGGGTTTACTGATGGTGATAGCAACAAAGGACCATGCCTGCATAATGTGTGTTGAAACAGACAGGGGCGGACTGACCATTCAGGCACTCGGGCACTGCCCGAGGACCCCATGCCACTAAGGGGCCCCATTGGGATTGTCAGCCTAAAAAAAAAACAGGGACAGTATGTAAAAATCTGTGTTTTTTATTAAATCCCATGATTATAGCTGCCCGCCTCTCCAGTACCTTTTCAGTGTGTCTGTGTGTATTCTGTGTGTGTATACTGTGTGCTTATATTATGTGTGTGTGTATGCGTGTGTGTGTGGCCCCATAATCTATTACCTGGGGGCCCCATAATCTCCAATTGCCCGGGGGCCCCATAATCTCCTATTGCCCGGGGGCCCCATAATCTCCTATTGCCCGGGGGCACCATAATCTCCTATTACCGGGGGCCCCATGAGTTGTCAGTCCGCCCCTCTTGTAGTCTCCATTCTTGTAATTGAGTGACAACATAGAAGAGCAATTGGAAGACAGGCAGAGAGTGTTGTCACCCTATAACAGGAAGTCCCCTTAAAAAAGGACCTTCAGGACAGGATCATCAGGTTTCTATTTTAATGAACGATGCAGATTTAAAAATACTGAAATTTACTTTTGAAATGATGTTATTATATTAAAGCTTTATATGAGATTTTGGTGGTTGAGTTCGCATTTACTTTAAAAGAGCTATGTTATGCTTTTCGAAATGGAAATCCCACAGTGGGGGTTACTTGTGGAGTTTGAATAGATATGTTGGCTTGATGTCCTCTTCTTCAAAACAGGTTCCATTTTAAGTAAATAAAATGATAGAGCTAATTTAATAAGGAAAGACAAGCTAGCAGTGCTGTGGTATCCCTATGTATGTGTGATATAATGGTAAGGTGATAGTTCTTCCAGTATCACAGCAGACAATGACATTTGCTTTTTTTGCCAGCACCCATAGTGCAGGTGAGTCATCAGAGCGCCAACACCCCTCACAGCATGCTGGGGCTTCACAGCCACCAATTATCTATGAGGATCAGTTTGTCATCTGCCACACTACAACAGTCATTGCAGCCTATGTCCTCTAATGGACACAGTGGGGCTTCAAGGATGATTTACTTACATTCTTCCACAATCACAGGATAATTCATTCCTTTCATTTTACTTCTTTTTACTTAAAAACAGGAAGGAAGGAAGGAAGGAAGGAAGGAAGGAAGGAAGGAAGGGAGGGAGGGGGGAGGGAGGAAGGGAGGAAGGGAAGGAGAGAAAGGCAGGATGAAAGGAAGAAAACTAAGGAAAGGAAAGGAAAAAAAGCAAGGAAGGCAATGAAAGGAAAAGAGAAGTTGGAGGGAAGGAAAAATAAAGGTAAGGGAATAAAATGAAGTGAGGAAGGAAGGCAAGGAAGGGCAAAATGTAGAAAAGAAAGAGGAGAAAGGTAGGAGGGAAGGAAGGAAAATAAAGAAAAGTAAAAAGAATGAAAGAAAAAAAGAAGGCAGGAAATAAGGAAGGAAGGAAAGGAGAGAAAGGCAGAATGAAAGGAAGGAAAATAAAGGGGAGGAAGGAAGGCAATGAAAGGAAAAGAGAAGTTTGAGGGAAGGAAGGGGTAAAAGAGAATGAAGGAGAATAAATGAAAGGAGGAAGAAAGCAAGAACAAAGAAAAAAAAAAGAAAGGAAGGAAGGAAGGAAGAATGCAAGAACAAAGAAAAAAGGAAGGAAGGAAGGAAGGAAGGAAGGAAGGAAGGAAGAGAGAGAAAGGCAGGATGAAAGGAAGGGAAATAAAGGAAAGGAAAGGAAAAAAAGAAGGAAGGCAATGAAAGGAAAAGAGAAGTTGGAGGGAAGGAAGGAAAAATAAAGGTGAGGAAATAAAATGAAGTAAGGAAAGAAGGCAAGGAAGGGAAACTTGTAGAAAAGAAAGAGGAGAGAGGTAGGAGGGAAGGAAGGAATATAAAGGAAATTAAGAAGAATGGAAAGAAGGAAGGAAGGAAGGAAGGAAGGAAGGAAGGAAGGAAGGAAGGAAGGAAGGAAGGAAGGAAGGAAGGAAGGAAGGGAGAGAAAGGCAGAATGAAAGGAAGGAAAATAAAGGGGAGGAAGGAAGGCAATGAAAGGAAAAGAGAAGTTTGAGGGAAGGAAGGGGTAAAAGAGAATGAAGGAGAATAAATGAAAGGAGGAAGAAAGCAAGAACAAAGAAAAAAAAAAGAAAGGAAGGAAGGAAGGAAGAATGCAAGAACAAAGAAAAAAGGAAGGAAGGAAGGAAGGAAGGAAGGAAGGAAGGAAGGAAGAGAGAGAAAGGCAGGATGAAAGGAAGGGAAATAAAGGAAAGGAAAGGAAAAAAAGAAGGAAGGCAATGAAAGGAAAAGAGAAGTTGGAGGGAAGGAAGGAAAAATAAAGGTGAGGAAATAAAATGAAGTAAGGAAAGAAGGCAAGGAAGGGAAACTTGTAGAAAAGAAAGAGGAGAGAGGTAGGAGGGAAGGAAGGAATATAAAGGAAATTAAGAAGAATGGAAAGAAGGAAGGAAGGAAGGAAGGAAGGAAGGAAGGAAGGAAGGAAGGAAGGAAGGAAGGAAGGAAGGGAGAGAAAGGCAGAATGAAAGGAAGGAAAATAAAGGGGAGGAAGGAAGGCAATGAAAGGAAAAGAGAAGTTTGAGGGCAGGAAGGGGTAGAATAGAAGGAAGGAAAATAAAGGAAAGGAGGAAGAATGCAAGAACAAAGAAAAAAGAAAGGATGGAAGGGAAGGGAAGGAGGAATAGAGAGAGCGATAGGAGGTAAGTAGTGATGGACGAACGTTTCGCCCGGCGGTCGTTTCGCGGCGAATTTCCGACTTTCGCCGTCCGCGGGTTCGAACGCCTTTTTCCGTCGTTCGCCCCGGCGGACTTACGTGTTTAATGTATACAAGAACTTTAACCTTTCGTGACACGTTTATCATGTGTTACAGGACAACCAATTGAGACATGACAGCTCATGGACACTTGGACATTCCCCCTAACCTATAAATACACCCGATCCGGTGGCCATTTTACATTCTTTCTTCTGTCACTGTAGGGAAAGGATCCTGTGTGGAGTAGGGACAGAGAAAACGCTAGCTATTTGGTACACAAAAGTTCTTTTCAGGACTGGTATAGGTGTTAGGTCAGCAGCCTGAGTTTCTTTTGTCAGTTTAGATAAAGGGACAGAGCGCTGTATGCTGCTATTTTAGGGACAGCTCAGCCAGATTAGTCTTTCTTCATCATCATCATCATCATCATCATTAGCTGTTACTATCAGGTCCACAAAAGAGCTATTCCAGCTAATCGTTCCAGCCTACTCTTTTTTGCCAATTTGTATAGGGACAGGCAGGAAGCAGTGTGTCAGGCAGTGAGGATAATTTTAAAGACTTGCTGTTACTATTAGTTCCACAAAGGTTCTTTTCAGGACTGGTATCAGTGGTACGGTAATAGGCTTGTACACGTATAATATTCTTTCTTCCAAATATAGAAAGAATATTATACTTGACTGCTGCCCTTCTGCTGCAGTCTGCTAATCATTCACAACTCACTTGTTCCACAAAGCTCTTTATCAGGACTGGTAACTTGGTCTGTCTAGGGTGCTACGGTACATAGGCTTGGGTGCGGTACAGTCTGCTGTTCTGTAAGGACCGCTATCGGTCCACAATACATAGGGTTGCCGTGCACTACTGCTGACCGCTGCCCTATACTGCAGCAGTCCTTCAGCGGTATAGGGACTGACGCACAGTCTGCTAAACACTAATACACAACCTGCTTGGTCCACAAAAGTTCTTATAAGGACTGGTAACTTGGTATAGGGTGCTACGGTACATAGGCCTGAGTGCGTTACAGTCTGCTGTTCTGTAAGGACCGCTATCGGTCCACAATACATAGGGTTGACGTGCACTACTGCTGACCGCTGCCCTATACTGCAGCAGTCCTTCAGCGGTATAGGGACTGACGCACAGTCTGCTAAACACTAACACACAACCTGCTTGGTCCACAAAAGTTTTTATAAGGACTGGTAACTTGGTATAGGGTGCTACGGTACATAGGCCTGAGTGCAGTACAGTCTGCTGTTCTGTAAGGACTGCTATCGGTCCACAATACATAGGGTTGCCGTGCACTACTGCTGACCGCTGCCCTATACTGCAGCAGTCCTTCAGCGGTATAGGGACTGACGCACAGTCTGCTAAACACTAATACACAACCTGCTTGGTCCACAAAAGTTCTTATAAGGACTGGTAACTTGGTATAGGGTGCTACGGTACATAGGCCTGAGTGCAGTACAGTCTGCTGTTCTGTAAGGACCGCTATCGGTCCACAATACATAGGGTTGCCGTGCACTACTGCTGACCGCTGCCCTATACTGCAGCAGTCCTTCATTGGTATAGGGACTGACGTACAGTCTGCTAATCACTAACACACAACCTGCTTGGTCCACAAAAGTTCTTATAAGGACTGGTAACTTGGTATAGGGTGCTACGGTACATAGGCCTGAGTGCGTTACAGTCTGCTGTTCTGTAAGGACCGCTATCGGTCCACAATACATAGGGTTGCCGTGCACTACTGCTGACCGCTGCCCTATACTGCAGCAGTCCTTCAGCGGTATAGGGACTGACGCACAGTCTGCTAAACACTAACACACAACCTGCTTGGTCCACAAAAGTTTTTATAAGGACTGGTAACTTGGTATAGGGTGCTACGGTACATAGGCCTGAGTGCAGTACAGTCTGCTGTTCTGTAAGGACCGCTATCGGTCCACAATACATAGGGTTGACGTGCACTACTGCTGACCGCTGCCCTATACTGCAGCAGTCCTTCAGCGGTATAGGGACTAAGAGTTTTGTCACAGGGTGATTTAAAAAATGACAGGCAGAGGAAGAGGCAGGCCCTTCCGCAGGGGTGGTAGGGGTAGGGCAGGAGCAACAGCCTTGAGCCAAAGTGGGAAGTTGCAGAAGGTGCGTTCAATTACTTTAAAGGACGCACCAGACTTGGTTGAGTGGCTCACTCAGCCTTATTCTTCTGCACCCTCCTCATCCTCTCGATCTGCACCCTCTTCTTCACTCTCTGCTATGTGCACCCCCAAAGACACTACCACCAACAACACCACCACCACCACATACCTTCCGCTTGAGTGCAAATGGGGGCCTTCATGCTCCAGTGTTTTAATAGGGACCCCCGTATAAAAAGCATGAGGGTCAAGGACCAGTACTGGGTGGCAACGTACTTAGATCCCCGGTACAAACACAAAATGGCGGAAATGTTACCGCCGTCGCAGAGGGCTGTCAGAATGCAGCACTTCCAGGCCTTGCTTCGAGAAATGCTGCATTCTGCTTTTGCGTGCGCTGGCAGAGGAGCAATTCCCACTCCCAGAGAAGGATTTGCGGGTACCAATCCAACAGCGCCTGCAAGAAGAGGCCGGTTTGAAGATGTGTTGGTGACTTCGGATATGAGGTCATTCTTTCAGCCGACCCATCGACAGGTGTCATCCGGATCCAGCATCAGGGAACGCCTAGACCGTCAGGTGTCCGACTACATTGGGTTAACGGCCGATGTGGACGCTCTGAGGAGTGATGAACCCCTAGACTACTGGGTGGGCAGGCTTGACCTCTGGCCAGAGCTTGCCCAATTTGCAATCGAACTGTTGGCTTGCCCCTCATCCAGTGTCCTGTCCGAAAGGACGTTCAGCGCAGCAGGGGGGATTGTGACCGATAAGCGTACTCGCCTAGCTCACGACAGTGTTAACTACCTCACATTTCTAAAAATGAATGAGGCATGGATCTCGGAGGAATTCAACACATGTGATCAGTAGACCATGTATATGTCTATAAACAATTTTTGGAATCAAGCACACAGACCTTCTTAATTCATTTGGCTCACTTCCCTGACCCAAAAAAGCACACCGTACTATATGCCCCTACCCTCCTCTTTGAAGAGGTTGAGCGGTGTCATATTTCTACTGGGGCTGCTTATTATGAGGGGTTCCCACCATCCCTGTGCTGTGCTGACTTCCTCCTGGGTGTTCTTATTATGAGGGGCTCCCACCATCCCTGTGCTGTGCTGACTTCCTCCTGGGGGTTCTTATTATGAGGGGATCACACCATCCCTGTGCTGTGCTGACTTCCTCCTGGGGCTGCTTACGGTGCTGCTGTCAGCGCTGTATGTCACGGAGCTGCTGTCAGCGCTGTATGTCACGGAGCTGCTGTCAGCGCTGTATGTCACGGAGCTGCTGTCAGCGCTGTATGTCACGGTGCTGCTGTCAGCGCTGTATGTCACGGAGCTGCTGTCAGCGCTGTATGTCACGGAGCTGCTGTCAGCGCTGTATGTCACGGAGCTGCTGTCAGCGCTGTATGTCACGGAGCTGCTGTCAGCGCTGTATGTCACGGAGCTGCTGTCAGCGCTGTATGTCACGGAGCTGCTGTCAGCGCTGTATGTCACGGTGCTGCTGTCAGCGCTGTATGTCACGGAGCTGCTGTCAGCGCTGTATGTCACGGAGCTGCTGTCAGTGCTGTATGTCACGGAGCTGCTGTCAGCGCTGTATGTCACGGAGCTGCTGTCAGCGCTGTATGTCACGGAGCTGCTGTCAGCGCTGTATGTCACGGAGCTGCTGTCAGCGCTGTATGTCACGGAGCTGCTGTCAGCGCTGTATGTCACGGAGCTGCTGTCAGCGCTGTATGTCACGGTGCTGCTGTCAGCGCTGTATGTCACGGAGCTGCTGTCAGCGCTGTATGTCACGGAGCTGCTGTCAGTGCTGTATGTCACGGAGCTGCTGTCAGCGCTGTATGTCACGGAGCTGCTGTCAGCGCTGTATGTCACGGAGCTGCTGTCAGCGCTGTATGTCACGGTGCTGCTGTCAGCGCTGTATGTCACGGAGCTGCTGTCAGCGCTGTATGTCACGGAGCTGCTGTCAGCGCTGTATGTCACGGAGCTGCTGTCAGCGCTGTATGTCACGGAGCTGCTGTCAGCGCTGTATGTCACGGAGCTGCTGTCAGCGCTGTATGTCACGGTGCTGATGTCAGTGCTCTGTATTACGGTGCTGCTGTCAGTGCTCTGTATCTCCTGCACCCTCTTGTTTGCCTACCCTGGTCCCTGACCTTCCCTCTCCTCCATTGCCTTCATTAGCTCCATAGTCCTGAATTGTCAGAACAATTTCCCAAATAAAAAAAAAATGCTTGTAGTTATCGATCCCAAATTCACCTCATACATGTATTATGCTATTGTCCAGGTGGTGGGACTACGTGCTACCCCCTAATAATTACCCCGTGGCCGCAAATTCGACCTAAAGGTTTGCGAAATTCGCCTCCCATTGAAGTCAATGGAGCCCGCGGCGAACGGTCGTTTTCGCGAACGTTTGTGTCCGTTCGCGTTTCGCGTTCGCGAAACGTCCCGTCGGAAGTTCGTCCATCACTAGAGGTAAGCAAAGAAGAAAAAGGAAAGGAAAGGAAATGAAGAAGAACGAAAGAACAGAGAAAAGAAAGGAAATGAAAGGAAAGTAAGAAGAATGAAAGAACAGAGAAAAAAGGAAGGAAGGAGGAGATTGGAGGGAAGCAAGGAAAGGAGAGAGAAGTTGGAGGGAAGAAAATAAAAAATAAAGGTAAGAAAGGGAAGAAAGCCACAAAAAGGGAAAGAAAAAAGGAAAGAAAGAAAGGTCATGTTGCAGTAGAGGGGACAACACAAAGATTAACACCCCCTGCAGACTATAGTCTGTTCTTGTAGGCAAGGTCGTTGATGATTGGTACACACAGCCATTTGGCAGCAGGTTATGGTGGGATAGGCAGCCAGCTATCCACTGAGTTGATTTGAACTGTAGAGTTGCAGGCTCTTCATTGCCCTCTCAGTGAAGTAATCATCCATTAACACTGCAGAGTTGGCACCAGCTCCTCCACTGCTCTTCATTGCATGAAGCAGCATTGAGAAATCCGACAAATCCCATTTCCAGCCTTCCTCGGGAAAATTACAGTCCTATGTACCTACCTTCATAAAGGAAATTGGCCTCATAGTTGTTTGTCATAAGCACGTCACCCCCTGAAATATACAGAAAGAAAGCCCCTAGTGGCAGGGTTAGGTATTGCAGCAAAAAGAAAAAACATTTTTTTTTTTTTTAAACAGTGACCTAAACTCATATGCAAAGTAACACTATTTCATGTGATCTCTGTGGTTCTTGCTATGACCTTTCCACTGCCTCTGCTTCAAAAATCTGTCTCTAATGCAAGGCACTTTTTTATGGACAGTAAGGATGGATTGGAGCCAAAAGTAGTAACATAAAAGGGGCCCCCCAGATCCTTTGTGGGGGGCAAATGGAGATGTGCTTTCCATATAGTGTGCCACCAGCAAACGGATTATCTGATACATCCCTCAAGGCAAAAGCTGCTCAGTGGTCGAAATCCAGCAACAAAACACACCATTGGGACCAGCACACATCCACACAGCCTATGTGCTGCTAGGTGGTGCAGGTGCACAGTGCACACGCTGAGGACCTCTGCACTACAGATGCTCACACAGGCAAGTGACTATAACATGCTATGTGTTGTGGATAAAACTGCATGCATGGCAAAGGGGTGGGTATAAGGGGTTGGTGGTTTCTGCTGTTTTTTTTTTTTCATTGCTTGGGACCCTCTGCCAGTTTTACAGAGCTAACTTTCCCTGTTCTCCTAAATAATAGCCAAGCACCCCTTAACCTGCCCTCTTTGATGCTTGTCTGGCACCCCCTAATGTTGCAGCCCTGGATGTGACTGGTCTCCCCCTGCAAGCTATAGCAGAATGCATCAGCTCAGGCAATCAGTAAAGAGCTGAGTCCCAGAAAGCAAGGGTCTGCCTATTCCCCATTCAGCAACCTATTGCAATCTGACTGCCACCCCCCCCCCCACCTCAAAAAAAAAAAAAAAAAAACAACACTCACACTTGCACTGATCACAAGTGATTTCTGCAGCAAATTCCAACCCCTGTGCGATCTCATCGCTTCTTCTTCTTCTTTTTTTTTTTTTTTTCTTTTGCTGGATTAACTTCATTTCAGCAGATCGTGCTCTGTTTGCTGGTCTCTTGTATCCAGAGCCCCCCTTGTGCACTCTTGCAGCCCCTCTCCTGTTGTCTACAGCAGTCTAACCTTGCCTGTGTGATCATGGGTTGTACAATGTCCTTCTTATCCAGGCTGCCCAGAGCTGTGAAGGTTTTGTGAAGTGGATGTCAGCTGGTGGATTTATGTTCCTGGAGGAATATTAGACACCCAAGGCAGGAGAATCGGGGAGGAAGTCCCATCCAGGAGGATGCATGCTCTATACTGTGTGTCAGCGCTACTGCTCCAGTCCACCCTGCAGCTGGTGAGTGCCATACCTGCCCGTTGCCTACCTTCCCTTCTGGTCTTAGGAAAACACATGCATTTGACTTTCACAGATGTTGCTCAACTCGGATAACGCCCAGGACCAGTTCTTTAATTCATTAAGGGGGGGAGGGGGGATGGGGTGGGGGGCCTGGAGCTCAAGGGGTCATCTGAGTAAGGGCTAGACTATATGAAAGGCTAATATATCCAGTGGAACTACAGGTCCCAGCTAGGATTTGTGTACACAACTAGAGACTAGGCTAGGAATGATCTGGTCTTCTCAAATGGTTGTGGAACTCAAAGTCCCAGATGGGTTTGCTATACAGACCAGACCCGAGGTGATTTGGGGTTATCAGTGGTTTGGGGAACTAAAAGTCCCAGATGGTTTTGCTATATTGACCAAACCTGAGGTGCTATAGGTTTATTAGGAGTTTGTGAACTAAAAGCCCCAGCTGGGTTTACTAGACCTGGGGTGATCTAGGTTTATGAGTAGTTGGGGAACTAAAAGTGCCAGCTGGGTTTGCTATATTGACCAGACCTGGGGTGCTATAGGTTTATTAGGAGTTTGGGAACTAAAAGCCCCAGCTGGGTTTGCTATACAGATTGGACTTGGGAGATCTAGGTTTATTAGTAGTTGGGGAACTAAAAGTCCCAGCTGGGTTTGCTGTACACTACAGACCAGACCTCAGACTTTGCAATGGCTGAGGAACTCAAAGCCCTTGCTACGTGTGCTATAGAGACCAGACCTGGGGTGACCTAGGTTTATCAGTAATTGGGGAACTAAAAGTCCTAGCTGGGTTTGGCTATACAGACCAGACCTGGTGTGACCTAGGTTTATCAGTAATTGGGGAACTAAAAGTCCTAGCTGGGTTTGGCTATACAGACCAGACCTGGTGTGATCTAGGTGTATCAGTATTTGGGAAACTAAAAGTCCTGGGCGGGTTTGATATATAGAACTACAGGCCAGCTCTGTGCAAGGATGACCTAGACTTCCTAGTGGTTGGGGAACTCAAAGTCCCAGCTAAGTTTGGTATTCAGACCAGACAAAACCAGGGATGACCTCGGCTTCCCAGCGGTTGGGTAACTAAAGTCAATACAGAACTACAGTCCAGACCACCCAAGACCAGACCAGGGATGATCTGGTATTCCCAGTAGTAGGGGAACGATACTAGCTGAGTTTGGTATAGGAAACTACAGATCATACCAGTGATGATCTGCTCCCACTCCCCTTCCCCAGTGGTAGGAGAATTAAAAGCCACAGCTGGGTTTGGTATACAGAAATGCAGATCAGACCAGAACGGGCATGATCTGGCCTCCCTGTTGGTAGGGGAACTAAAAGTCCCAGCTGGGTTTGGTATAAAGAAATGGAGATCAGACCAGACAAGGAATGATCTGGTCTCCCCAGTGGTAGGGTATCTAAATATACCAGCTTGGTTTGGTATACAGAAATACAGACCAGGGATGAGCTGGGCTCCTATGTAGCTTGGCAACTAAAAGTCCTAGTTGGTTTTGGTGTAAGGTACTACCATCTAGACCAGGGTTGAACTTGATGCCCCAGTGATTGGGGAACTAAACATCACAGCTAGATTTCGTCTACAGAACTACAGAACAGACTAGTTGATCTTGCGTCCTCAGTGGTTGGGGGAACAACAAGTTCCAGCTGCTTTTGGTATGCTGACCAAGCTAGGAGTTTATCATGTAGCCCCAATGGTTGTGGAACAATTAGCTAAATCAAGCATAGCCGGCTAGTCATTAGTCTGGCACCCCGCAGTTCTCTGAGTCTTGGGGAACTAAAAACACCAGCAAATCCAGATAGCTAGGTCTGGTATATGATGCAGGGAGCTTGATATGTATTGTATAGAGATTTACAAGCCTCAGTGCAGGTTATTGGACTCATCTATGTTACTGTAACTCCGAATGTGGTATTCCTGGCTCTCCAGCGCTTGGAGGACTGTAAGTCTCAGCAAGTTTAGAAAAAAAAAAGGTTTGCTTTATGGTGTAGAAGGTGTTGTGTGCGACTCTCCACCATGGAATGAACTGTAAGTCCCAGCATTCTATCTAGTCTTTGATCTACAGCAAATTATATCAGAGGAACCTCATTGTGATACCCAACCTGCTGGGTCAGATGTATAGCGCTAAAGATTTCGGAGGATGGGGGACTACAAGACCCAGCAAGCAGGGTCACTCGGTAGACGTGTAGTTCCTTAGTGCCTGGAGAACCATAGACATCTATCCTTCCTAAAGAGCATTGAAAATGCAGCAGTGGATATTCAAGAAAATCTTAAAATATTAACGTTGCCGTAGCTCAATCTGAATTAAAACTAGCTTTAAAGTTATAAAATGCATTTACTAAAAATGCCTGTAATCCCTATAGACTCATAGATCCCATCCTACCTATCGATCCCATAAACCAATAAGTCTTGTTTGAAGATGATTTTGTTGCATAAGGTCCACCTTGAGAGCGGCTCAAGCCTCAAACTTTTGCTAAAAGATGCAAAAGCAGTCCAGTTTTCTAAACTGTAATGTTTAGTGCCCTAAAAATTCATTTTGGGGGGGGGGGGGGGGGGAATAAGGGGTTACTGAATGCATTTTTTGGGGGGCAATGAAGGGGTTACTGAATGCATGAGACCACATCGACGGCAATGGGGAGGAGTGGGGGAGTATATGCACTTGTAACTAAGCTTGTATGATTGTAATAACACAGAGCCTCTTATCACAGACACCCTTGTCTATGTGATTGACAACCAGCAGACGCTGTACTGTTACTGCCACCAGCACTGTACTGGAAATGAACTGGGAATGGAGAAATTAGCCTTTGCATCTGAAGCAGCACCCAGTAGCCTGTCCTCACTTGCGCTCAGGGACCTTACCTTCATTGTACCAGCAGAGGGCGCGCCGCGTCACACTGACTTGGCATTCTGGCTTGGCAGGTGAACACTGAAGCTTCAGACACAGCTGTTTGACCCCCCACCCCCCCTCCCCCCTACTTTTTCTTTTTTGATTAAGATTCATGAACGACACTTTAGAAGCCAAAGCCATGAATTGATAGGAAATCCGGACCTTTCACAAGCAGGATGAGAAAAATACTTAAAAAAACTTTTTTTTTTTTTTAATAGGACTGTGGTGCAAGCATTCAAGGGAGGTTCCCAGTCTTATATAGCTATTTCTAACGACATGGGCAAACAAAATAGAAATCAATATGCTACGTTAAATTTTAAATGTGTTTGTTGGCACTTAAACTGTTTTTTCCCCTCCACTCATTATAACAACCGCCTTGGATTTATCCTAATGCAGCTTGCAACACCAAGCCGCATTAATTCTGCTTTAATTGTAAACTGGGAGCATTTGAAAACCATTCAGTGTGCAAATTATGCTGATTCAATTACCGTTTAGTTACAGACTTCATTACCTGAATGCATTTTCACAGGGGGTTGGCAATTGTGGGATAGGAGACAATTTTCCAATTCTGCTGGAGTCATTGCGGCATTTTCTGAGTCATAAAAAACTGAGTTCAAGAAGAAGAAGCAGACGAAGAAGAAGAAGAAAGAGAAAAAAAAATGACAGTAAACTTTGCAACAGTGATAAACCCCCCATGGCCTTACCTGTCCCCTCCCAGGTAGTCACCTAAGCCCATGCAATGCCACCGACAATAGAGTTTCCTTCTAGTTTACCCTAAATTTTCATTTATACTCACACTAGTCCTTCACTACAAATTATAAGATATATAATAGTAACTAAAATCCTTTTGTTGAAGTTTTCTGCTTTTCTCCACTCTTTTATCTCTCTCATTCTCGCTATCTATCTATCTATCTATCTATCTATCTATCTATCTATCTATCTATCTATCTATCTATCTATCTATCTATCTACCTATCTATCTATCTATCTATCTATCTATCTATATATATATCTATCTATCTCTATATCTATATAGATATATATCTATATCTATCTATATATATATATATATATATATATATATATATATATATATATATATATATATATATATATATATATATATATATATATATATATATATATATATATATATATAGACACAGTATATATTAACAATTTAATAAGAGGCTGATCTCAATTCTAAAATATCCTTCCTAATAATTGTCACACACAAACATAAAAAAGCCTAACCACATCCATGTACACCCGTTTTCAATTTGTCCGGCTTGGCTGTAATTGTGGCACCATAGTTCATATAGATTATACAGGCCACAATGCAAATATACTATAAATTATTTGTTTATGGCCTATAAGATTATGGCCTTGCATATACTAAAGCTGGTCATACATTATAACATTTTCTTTTAAAAATTACCAAAACTATATGTCATAAGGTCAAACCTAAAGACTTTGTATACAGTCAAGCAGGCCCTTGCACATAGTTGAAGGCACATTTAAAGCTAATTGAACAAGAAAATTGTATAATGTATGGCCAGTTTTAGTAAAAGGTTAGTCGGTGCAGCAGCTGTATATTCTATAGTGTGAAGTGGAGTTGGCCAGGACAGGGATATGGGGCACTGAGCTGTCCGAGGTGCAGAATTAGATGTGGGCTATCCGAAGATGCTGATCTGGGTTTGAGCTATCCAAGGTGCTGATCTGGGTGTGAGCTATCCAAGGTGCTGATCTGGGTGTGAGCTATCCAAGGTGCTGATCTGGGTATTAGCAATCCGAGATGCTCAACTAGGTATAAGCTATCCAGGGTGCTGATCTGGGTGTGAGCTATCCAAGATACTCATTTAAGTGCTGAATTGGGGTTTCAGCAATTTAGGGTGCTGAACTAATTTCAATTGACCAAGGAGCATGGAAGGTGCTGACTTGGGTTTGAGACTATCCAAGGTGCTGAACTACTATTAGCTGTCCAAGGTGCTAACCAAGGTTGAGTTGTCCAAGATGCTAGCCAAGGTTGAGCTGTCCAAGGTGCTGAACTACTGTTAGCTATCCAAGGTGCTGAGATGGGTGTGAGCTGCCCAAGGTGTGCTGATGCTGAACTACTATTAGCTATCCGAAGTGCTGACCTGGGGGTGAGCTATCCAAGGTGCTGATCTGAAGGGTGAGCTATCCAAGGTGCTGATCTGAAGGGTGAGCTATCCAAGGTGCTGACCTGGGGGTGAGCTACCCAAGGTGCTGTGCTTAGGGTGAGCTATCCAAGGTGCTGACCTGAAGGGTGAGCTATCCAAGGTGCTGACCTGGGGGTGAGCTACCCAAGGTGCTGAGCTTAGGGTGAGCTATCCAAGGTGCTGTGCTTATGGTGAGCTATCCAAGGTGCTGACCTGGGGGTGATCTATCCAAGGTGCTTAACTAGGTTGAGCTGGTCAAGGTGCTGAACATCAGTGAGCTGCCTGGATGAGCTGAACTAGGTTTTGCACGTTTCCTCCTTGAGTCCAAGGTCTAAAGCCACATTGTATCGTATGAAAGACAGCTCGAAAGTCTCTAGCGTTGTTTGCTGTGGATAAATATTGTATTGACCTCAGCTCAGCCCTCTGGATAAATGAAGCTTTTCACTGGCTAAACAATACTTTTGCCGGCCATGGCCCAGAGACAGAGCAGGCGATATTATTGCATTGCCGGGTGTAATATACCAACTGCACCCTGCCACTGTCATAGACAGTAATCAGGGCCAATATAATTAGAGGCCTCTAGTTCTATCAGTTGGTTTTACAACTATCATTTATTTCACCTTAGGACACACACAGACATCCACCTGCATTATTGGGTGCTACACAAGGGATTGCATTTAGCAAAATGCGTCTATTAGAATTGCATTGCTCTCTCTCTTTTTTTTTTTTTTTACTTTATATATGTGTATATACTTTTCTAAAACACCCAATAAATAGTGCGCATTGATTTAGCAAAAAAAAACTATAAAAGCAGGATAGATAAGTGCTATACTAACGCTAGCGTGCAGGTCATTTGTGCGAATCTTTTGAGGGATAGATGACATTTCAGACTATTTACACCATCTCCTAACACAAACAGACTCCAGCAAATCTATGTGTATGGAAATGTTGATTAGACAGGCAATAGAAGCACGATAGTTATTACATCTCAAAGTCGGCTGCATTGTTAAGCAAGAGGTTCAATGTTTGTCGGGTGACAGGTTGTAAAGGTTTCTTTTTATTTTTAGTGGCAATTAAATAACTTTTTTTGTTACCATCAAATATCACGATGTGCAGATATTCTGTATTTTTTTTATTTTATTTTTATTTAGTATTTCACCATGTAGGTAATAATTGAGTGTCGGCTGTGTGGTCAGGACATCGGCTGCAGCTCTGGAAAATCTGTCGGTGAACTTTGCACCGAGCTGGAGATTAATACATGGATGTAATAATCAGTGGCTGCAAATTATAGGGAGTGTGGGTTTCCTTCTATGGACCACATTTAAGATTTTTTTTTTCTTTTTAATTCATTCCAGTAAAGGTCACAGCGACAATAAAGGAACCATATTTAGTCTTTAGCTCGGAGGTAAATCACATTTTAGGTACAGTAAGTGTCTCATTTTCTTTTGCTCAGGGTAGAATTTTGTGAACAAGTGAAAAATCCATGGAAGAATAAATGACCTTTGTTAGGTGGTAAAGGAAGCCTGTAGTTAACTCATTACTACCTGCCTATTATTTGGATTAGCAAAGGGAATAGGTTCAGCATAGTGTTTTGTGGGAAAGGTAGAGCATTGCAGTACTACTGAGAACAGACATGAAAAGGATTATTGAAAAAAGGCTCAAAGTCTTTTAGACTAAGTGTCCATACCTGTATTTTATCATATTTATATATTAGGTGTGTCTATCATAACATCTATCAGAAATTTAAAAAATAAATAAATATATATATATATAAATAAATAAAAAAAATATAAATAAATAAATAAATATATATATATATATATATATATATATATATATATATATATATATATATATATATATATATATATATATATATATATATATATATATTAGTATTTTATATATTTGGTATTTTATCATATTTATATATTAGGTGTGTCTATCATAGCATCTATTGAAAAATATATATATATATATTTTATTTAAAAATATCAGGCTCAAATACTTTCTATAACTGTATTTTATCATATTTATATATTAGGTGTATCTATCATTACATCTATCAATCAGAAAAAAATAATATGTATGTATACATATTATATATACAGCATATATAGTTATAAATATCAGAGCTCTCCTATTACTTCTGTATTGAACTTTATTGTAATTCTACTGTCCCCTTTATGTTGTAAAGCACTGCACAAACTGTTGCCACTATATAAATCCTGAATCATCATAATAATAATAATAATAATATTAATGGAGTAAGCAGTACATGTTGCAGATATAGAAGTTTGGAGTGTATGCAGTCATTGTAGAGGCTGGATATCCAGGCTCTGGAAAGGGATATGACGAGATTTATGAAAACAGGGCCATATATTTTTAGCCTATTTGTCTATATGTACTTGAACATGTTTATATATCAGGTATCTATATATATATATATATATATATATATATATATATATATATAATCTATCTATCGATCTATGAAAAACACAAGCTATTAGCCCAGACACAGGTTACGTATATACCTAGCCTGTCTATAAATGTCTCTATTTCTTAGGTTGAATCCACTTATAATGCTCATTATAGTAACATGCATAATTAAAAATGATTTACTAGTTACCTTAGGTATTCACGCACTAGATAACACATTTTTCAGTTATATATTGTTTTGGCTATTGAATTCATATGAACCAATCCCTGTAAGTTTAGAAATAAATTCTGGTAAGAATGTAAACAATAAATAGTACAGATTGTGATCTGCGTTAAAAGGGTGCTTGTGATTGTGACTACTGTAGTTAACAGTGTCCAGAAAAAATGTGAAGCCAATAGACATTCTTCTCCCTCTATCTGTAATCGGATTGTGGACTGGGTGGCTGCTTGTGTTATCACACAACTGTATTTTCTTTTTCGCCTCTCTCTTATGCTCTGTCTTCCCTTAGCAAAGTTGTGGATTTGATTTATCAGCTAGTTTAGCCCCCAACCAGCTCTGCTTGTAAGTCAGCCTTCTAAACCACTTTCCTGAGTACTTGGTAAATAAGGGGCTTTAGCCATTTTAAGCAGCAGATTGACATGTTGACGACTCTGCTTTAAGGAATGTGACAATGGAGAGGAGGGGAGGAAGAGAGGAAAAAAAAAAATTCCCAAGGCCCGGCAAGGCACTCCATCAAGGATAAAAAGCCAGTGCTTTACGGATGTCACTCAATTTATTGCAAAAGTCGAATGAATTACGTTTAATGAAAGCAGTCCCTAGATTAATCTTACTTGCAATTTCCTGTATTGGCTCTGTTGGATGGATAGCAAGAAATACCACCTCCTAGCTCACACTATCCCTAAATCTCTATTACTATGCAAGCTCTTCGGCTCTTTTATTGAGGTGATATATGCATTATTTTTCTCAGCTGTAGGGCTACAGTTAGCTGTAGAGGGATATGGTCACCTTGCCCTTAAAATGGTTACAGGGCATCAAGTATTTCCTGTGTGCTGATAGCCAGCTTGATCTACCACTTTTGCATTTGTGCAGTTAGAAAGTTAATATATTTTCCTATAAAAAAAAACAAAAAAAAATGGTTTCAGACACTCTTCCACCCAGTATTGTCCAGCAAGCTGCGCTCCGGCCTATCAATTGGCTGTACATCATGCACTGAGCAGTGCACACTTTGATGATATCTTCAACTGAAAAGTAAATCAGTCATGTGTAAAGCAAGATCTCAGTGTTGTAGCTATAGCTAAACAATGTAGAGAATCCTTTTACTTTATACAGCCATTGCAGAGTAACTAACAGTGGGAATACAATGGCTTTAGATCCTGCTTTTTAAATATCCATCTCTAAGTAGAAAGATTCATGGCACGCTGGACAGTGCTATATGATTGGACACTGTAGATATTTATTCCAAGGGACACAAACTTCCACAAACTTGCTGCTGCGTCTAGGTAGTGAAGAGTTTTGTATTGATGCTCATTTTGTAAATTTTATAGGAAAGTCTGCCTTAGATTCCAGCAGTTGTCCACCCCTTCTGCATACTGGTCAGGATTTGTAATGATGGCTCAGCTAATTGTTTCCTTTTCATGCTTTCCCACATTATATATGACAATGTTTTTTTTTTGGGGTCAAACTATATTCCAAGGCCTACTGCATTTTCTACAACTAATACTACCTACTTTAGTGACTTTTTGAGCTCCCTATTGCTTGGGCGGTGTTAATTAAGCCAGTGATAATTTATAGTCATATTAGGAAAGACAAAATCAATTTTTAAGGTCTTTTCTAATAAACAAACAAAAAAAGAACAGCTACTGATCCATGCCTGCAAATGAGCAACTGCAGCCAAGAAAAAAAAGGGACAGATGTAGTCTATTGCAATGAGGTAGATATTTATTCCTATTTTTTTTTTTTCTTTCTTTCTTTCTTTCTTTCTTTCTTTCTTTCTTTCTTTCTTTCTTTCTTTCTTTCTTTCTTTCTTTCTTTCTTTCTTTCTTTCCCACAAAAACAAAACCCATAGTTTTACAATATTGGCTGTTTTCCTTTTAGATCTTTCTTAAAGTTCTGTAGACAGTAGGAAGAAAAAAATCAAGATAACACAGGAAGAATTGACCATGTTATGGGCTGTCTTGGTCTATTTATTTTACTCGCAATAACATAAATTGCTGCTTTGGAGAAAAAAAAAAAAAAAAAAGGTGTTTCCTTAGAAACCATCTGTGCTTCGGGTCCTGAGTCTTTCTAATTCCCTGTGCCAGTGAGGCATAGAAAGGCTACCGATGATGGAGAGCAGATAAATGGTGTGAAACCCGGTGAACGAGAACAAAAAAATGACTACATGGATTAGGGTCACCGGAATCTACATAAGTGAAATTCATTTCTTGACACTTGGATGCCATACTATCCTTGTCCTGGCAAGCATGATGACCTGTGTTCATGGTGGCTGTCCAGAAAAAAAAAAAAAAAAAAAAAAAAAAAAAATATATATATATATATATATATATATGTATAAATATAGATACATATACACACATATATATATATATATATATATATATATATATATATATATATATATATATATAATATATATATAATTTTTTAATATATATTTATTTATTTATTTTTCATTTTTTTTTTTAAATAAATAAAGTAAGCAAAATAAAGACTCACATAGAATTTTTATTTTAGTTTTGACTTATTATGCATACCTGTATTTTTTTGGTTATCTATTATCTAGTCATTCTGTCTATTTCTACCATATCGAATCAATTGTCATTTTTCCTTTAAATTCTATCCTGTCCTATGGAACATAGGAAATAGGAAAAGGAATTGGAAATTTTTGATTGGTTATAGAGAATGTTTTTGTGACAGACAGACAGATCTTGCTCTTTTTCTCAACTGCACTCTCGGTCTACCTTTGTCTCTCTTTCTTGCACTCAATTTTTTTTCTTCCGCCCTTAATTTTCTAATTGCCTTTCTTTTGCTCTCTCCTTTCATGATTGTGGCTGGTGTCTCTCTGTATTTTAAAGCTGCAAAAAGCCATATAAGTATTGCCTTTTTGATTTAGCTGTGGGTTTAGTGAATAAAATCTCTGATACCTATATATATATATATATATATATATATATATATATATATATATATATATATATATACATATATATATCATGTTATGTAGTCAGTGCCTCTCCGGGTATTATTGTGTTGAGATAATGCAATGTGTAAGTATCTCTGATGTGATACGTGAATTGGAGCTCTCATTGTATCTTGTAACAAAGCCCTGAAATTCCCCCCCTCCCCGCTGGTCTAGGCTGTCCCTGTGTGCTCCTGTAGACTCTTATAATTTATTGCAGACAATGTATAGGTGCTGAGGAGCTTAGCTGGGGGAGATTGTATTGGTATTTAAAGACTTCAGAGCAATAGCAGACGAGCAGTAATCTTTACCCACATCCATTATCGATTCATAACTTTTCTAATATTGAATAGGCCTGATAAAATGGTTTCGATGGGAAAATGAGACAGCTACCCCAGGGACAAATTGACTTCTTTCTCTGTGATTAGAGCAATGAGATACAAAGAGACAATACATGCACCTTTTATATGGACACAATAGAAGAAGCCACTAGAGGAAGATGATGTGGGCGTGTGTGAGCCCCTGTCAAGTGGGTAGCAAATTCCATTGTGCCACTAAAATCGACTTGTGGGCCTCGGTTTTTGCACAGTAACAACATTGCATGCCCAAACTCAAGTAAAAAAAAGTGAAATATGGAAACGTGAGAATCTGTTCGACATCCTTAGTGACCTTCTTGCTGTTGTCAATCCTCTTAGAACAAATGTCTTCCTTGGATACGAGCACCTTGCAATATTAATTGACAGTTTCATCCAGATCAATCAAGTTGGCCTATATTTGCAACCCAACAACTGTGTGATGGTTTACCAGCCTTTTACAACCTTTTAACCCCAAAATAACCCTTTAAATAATTTTTACGGCTTGGGGAATCCCTGCTAAAAGCATTTAATTGGTGGTCAGTGAGAAAAAGGACCATGGTTGAGATGCAACCCTTACGGCCTGCTAAAATGATCATGCAACTGGCTTAGCTTAACTACACGGCGTTCCACAGAACCCTGGTTGACTGATTTTTTTTTACTAGACAGAAGCAGAACTGTTTTGTTGGTCAAGTTATTAAGTTTTTACTGTCATAATAGACCACATCCATTCATTATTATTGAGATATAGAAAATAGAAACAATTGAGACTTTTCATGTGCTACTTAGAGTCAACAAAAATACCTTGCAATTCTAATTAACAGTTTAGTCTTTATCAGGGGTCTCCAAACTATGGCCCTCCAGTTGTTCAGGAACTACAATTCCCATCATGCCTAGTCATGTTTATGAATTTCAGAGTTTTACGATGCCTCATGGGACATGTAATTCCACAAGAGCTTGAGGGCCATAGTTTGGAGATCCCTGGTCTAGATGTGTGATGGTTTACCAGCCTTTCACAACCTATATACCCCAGAGGAACCCTTGAAATAATTTTCAGGTCTCAGGAATCCCTGCTAAATATCAATTCATTGGTGGTCAGTGAGAAAACTGACCATTACGTTGGTGGTCAGTGGGAAAAATACAAACCTTAGAGTGGTGGTGGGAATGCAACCCCTACGGCTAGCTACAAATAATCATGCAACTGGCTCTACTAAGTGGCATTCCACAGAACCCCGGTTGACTGTTTTTTACTAGACAGAAGCAGAATCAACTTTATTGGTCAAGTTATGAAGGGGATTATACTGTCATAATGCACCACATTCCTTCATTATTATTGAGATATAGAAAATAGAAACAATTGAGACATTTCATGTGCTACTTAGAGTCAACAAAATACCCTTGACACCAAAAGTAATTTGACTACAGTCCATGGAATATATGGGCACCACCAGACAAAATGATATATATAATACAAAACTTTATTGATATGAAATACAATTTTAAAACAATTCAAAAATTCAACTTAAAAGCACAGTAGCATTCTGCACCCTATGTCAATAAGGGTGGTGGCCTAATTAACATCCAACAATATAATGATTGCAGATTGAGAATCAGGGTAATGTAAGTAGTAATAGGCTTGACCACCCCCTTACATAAAGCTCTACATGTTTCATGTGTTTCGATTCTTTATTTTTAATATAAACATATCAACATACCATTTATTGATGTCTCTTCTTAATAATAAAATGGTCATAAAACGAAACAGAGTAATATCAGGCGTATATGTAAAGTCAATTTATTTAATGAGAATTATATATATTATATTGAAAACAAAAAATAGAAAAAAAATAGCTTCCGCCTATAAATTATACCTTCACATCACTTATATACAACCACACTGTGGGGTTGATTTACTAAAACTGGAGCGTACAAAATCTGGTTCAGGTTTTTTTTTTTTTTTTTGGTGAAAGTTTAAAGAGCTCCAGGGTCCTCTCAAAAAATGTAAAAGTCAGCAGCTACAAATACTGTAACTGCCGACTTTTAATATTAGTGAGCTTACCTGTCCAGGAATCCAGTGGTGTCCTTACCCCGGCTGATTTTTCAATCAACTATCGGGTGCTGGCAGTGAAAACAGCAGTGAAGCCTTATGGCCTTATGGACTACGGAGAACGCACTGTAATTTGTGAATGACCCGGATGTGCAGAAAGGGTGGGGGTGGGGGTGGGGCGGCAAACTGATCCAGAAGTGGGTACCTGTCAAAACCTGGTACCTGCTCCCCCTCCCCCAAAAAGGTGCCAAATATGGCAGCGGGGGGGGTTAGAAAAGCAGAGCTTCCACTTTTGGGTGGAGCTCTGCTTTAATTGAACAAGCTGATGTTAGAAGCTGATTGGCTACTATTCACAGCTACACCCGATTTATACTCTTTAGTTTTAATAAATCATCCTTTGTGTTCCTTTGCAGGGTTTTGAATTGACCCTGTTCCTTCAAAAGTCCACTTGGATTGTGGCGGTTACTGTTTTTTCAGTGCATTTTTTTTTTTAAGGCTCTGCGGCCCTCTTCATCAGGAAGAGGTGTAGTGCAATTCTATGGAATTCAAATATATATATTTTGTAAATTCATGCATAACATACTATATAAAATACAATGTTCTACACTGTAAAAAAAAAGGAAGAAAAATATATATAATACAGTATTTGTTTTATATATATATATTTTTTTATATATGTGGTATTTATTTAATTTTTTTATATATGTGGTATTCATTTATATATGTGGTATTCATTTATATATGAGGTTTTCATTTCCCCAATGGTACACCTAAACTACAAATTGTGCAACCAGGTAAAAGCAACTAAAGATATATAAACTGTCAGCTCCCAGTCCCTGAACTGATATAGGGCACCTAGGAGAAACTGAAGAATGGAGGACCCGGTGGGAATACTTGTAGATCTGAAGGATAAAAACAAACTTACTATCTATTGCTTCTTGAACAAAAGATATATGTCTTAAAACAGTCGCCTAAACCCTAAATACCTTTACAAAAATGTGGATCTAATTGGGCTTGTAGGCTATAACTCAGGGCATAGAGCATGTCCAGATGGAGATGTCTTGATATGAAAAGATAGCCATATCCTCAGATATTTATTGGCTAAGTATTTAAAGCATACAAATAAGTTGTCTTCAGTTTAAGGTTTACAAGTTTAAAGTGGTTCTCAGTCTACTTTCCCCTTAAATTAACATTTACGCATATGTGTGCATCCACCCTCCCCTATACACTTATGTATGCATACCCGCACCCACTGAGAAAGCAATACAATATGCAATATCAAATATTTTACATGCTGCTTCGGGTCAGATCAGGCCCCACGCTCCATAATCACATCTAAAGTGCTGGCTCGGCTCATCTCCACCAAACCAGTCACTTGTGTCAGCAACAGAAATTATGCACACCGAGATGCAGAATATCCTTCCTTAATTAATATAGCCAGAAGGTTCAAATAGTATTCTGACACATTTCCGGCTAGGCACAGTGCTCTCTCAAAGAAACTGAGAAAGCTCTGTGCCTAGTGCAAAATATGTCAGAATAGAATCTGTTCCTGCTGTCTATTTTAATGAAAGTAGAACCAGGGATTTTCTTCTCAGATAATAGGTGCAGGAACATCTATCTTCTGAGTCATCCTTCGTCTCTGCCCCTTACCCTCCTCTGAGCACCGACCTTGATTTCACCCCCTACCCACCTCCCTGTACTGGCCCTTTTTTAGAAAATACAGAAGCGAGTATAATTTTGTGCTGCTAAGTAATTTGTATGAAATTTGATAGACCCCACCCCAGCAACAGTAGACCCCCACCCCAGAAACAATGGACCCCCTAGCAGCAATAGATCCTCTACACAACAATAGATTTCCCCAGCAACAATGGCCCCTCAGCAACAAAGTACCACCCCAGCAATAATAGTCCCCCAGCAGCAACAGCAGATCTCCCAGAAGACAGCATTAATAGACCCTCCAGCAGCCAGCAGGAATCTACCTCAATGGTAGATCCCTCCCAGCAACAATTGACACCCCACCCAAAAAACATAAGATCACCTGTCAGCAACAATAGATGCCCACATAAAAATAGATCCCTACCAGTGACAATCGATCCCCCAACTGGCAGCATCAATAGACCCTCCACACCCCAGCACTTCTTGCCATAAAATACATTCAGTGTTGGAGGTGCCGGAACTGCATTCCCCCGTGTTCCCGCTGAAAAAAAGCCCTGAGTTGAACTATAGGCAAAGGGGGGGGGGGGGCTATAACCCCTGTAAGATTTTTATTCACCATCTCTGTCCCATTTTGGAGATTTCCCTTTTCTTCCTGTCCCATAGCCAAACAGGAAGTGAGAGGAAATTCTAGCAACTTAAGAGAATCCCTTGGGCCCCCCAAGTCCTTAGAACTAGTGTCCCCATTGGAAGATTTCCCCTCTGTTACTTTTCTGGGGACAAGCCAAAATTTGACATTTTTATTTACTGCCACTTTCAATGATAATAGTAAACAGGATAAATAGAGAGGATGTATCTCCTTAACCACTTCCTGATCAGCCGTGGCAGTTATACTGCGGCAGGTTGGCTCCCCTGGGCGAGCCATCGTAGCTATACGTCGGCTTACTTTCAGACCACTAGGGGTGCGTTTGCCCATGGAGCACCGCCGGAGCCGATGCGCATGCCTGGCCATTGCGATGACCACCGGGAACCCATGGTCGCTCCACACAAGGACAGAACAGAGATCTGTCAATGTAAACAGAGAAATCTCCGTGTTGTCAGGGGAGAGGAGACTGATCTGTTGTTCATACTAAATATGAACAAGGATCGGTCTCCTCGCCCAGGCAGTGCCACCCCCCACGTTTATAATCACTCCCTAGGACACACAGTTAACCCCTTGATTGCCCCCTAGTGTTGCCCCCTTCCCTGCCAGTGACATTTATACAGTAATCAGTGTATTTTTATAGCACTGATCACTGTAGAAATGTCAAAAATCCCAAAAAAGTGTCAAAAATGTCCGATCTGTCCCACACAATGTCAAAGTCCCGTTAAAAATTGCTGATCACCGCCATTACTAGTGAAAAAAAAAATATTAATAATAAAAATGCCATAAATATAGCCCTTATTTTGTAAAAGCTATAACTTTTGCGCAAACCAATCAATATACCCTTATTGCGATTTTTTTTTTTACCAAAGATATGTAGAATTATATATATTGGCCTAAACTGAGGAAGAAATTTGTTTTGCTTTTAGTTATACTTTATGGAAGATTGCAAGTTAATATGCTGATATCCTTGAATACAATTTGCAATTCTTAGTTCTACACCCAGTTACTATATATATATATATATATTCTATACAAATAAACAAACAATGGGGCTGATTTACTAAAACTAGAGAGTGCAACATCAGGTGCAGCTGTGTAATGTATATTATGTATATGTTTTTCCTTGTTTTCTAGCAACCCTTTTTTTTTACCTCACTCCTCTGAGCCCTTGAAGATGCCGACAAGGCGAAACACGTCAGAATTCTGATAATCCTCCCCAATGTGATATCTTGATATTTATTGTCTACTGCAATGTTGGTTTTATAACAATACTCTGAAAATACTATATATACACTATATACTATATATACACATAGGGAGGAATCACTATCTTCAGGGGTGTTGGGGTTTGAAAATTAGTTGAGATAGACTTCTTTGGTTTTAGGGATGTATATGTTTGCAATTCACTAAAAACCACTACTAAAATAGTATGTATTATTTTAGTAGTGAAACCTTTTGATATGTTAATGTCGGTGTTCTCTCAAATTAGCCAACTCATCAGAAACTCCAACACACGTCACTTCCGGTTTCTTTAAACCTTCAGTAATTTGAGGTTTTGTACAAATTGCTGTTTGGACACAATGCCGGCAACCAAATACAGTCCGGTACAGGAAGATTTAGCTGTTTTGACGGCACGGCAACTAACGAGGGCAAAGTTGTCGCTGCCTCTGAGGCAGCTATTTTGTTGGCTAGTATCAGAGCAGAGTAACAAACTCCGCTCATAATATCATGCACTGGACTCTATTCGGTTGCCGGTGTTGTGTCTAAACAGCAATTTGGCAAAATCTTCAATTACTGATGGTTTAAAGAACCTGGAAGTTAAGTAGTTGGAGTTTCAATTTTGGAAGGAGTTGGCTATTTTTACAGAACACCGACACCCATCTGTTTCCTTAGCAACCAGTAAATAGCTGGTTGTTAGGGACACTGGCGGGTGCCAGCTCCTTAACAACCAGCTGAAAGTTCATCCATTCCTTAAATTTTCATTCTTGGACCACTACTTATTTATTGCATACATTTCGTTTTTTATTTCCTTTAGTGATTTGACTTTAAAGGGTTTGTACAGGTAAATATTTTTTCACCTTAATGCATTCTATGCATTAAGGTGAAAAAAATCTCACAGTGCCGGCGCCCCCAGCCCCCCCCCTGTTTTACTTACCTGACCCCCTCGAAAAGTCCTGCGCTTGCCCCCGATGTCCTCTTCGACGCTCAGCCTGGCCTCTGATTGGCTGGAGTGAATGGATTGAAAGCAGTGCAGCCATTGGCTCGCGCTGCTGTCAATCACATCCAATGATGCGAGTGATACAGGAAGCGGCTATAGCCGCCGGCTGTATCATGGGAGCGCGCCCGCAAGTGCTTCTCACCATGCGAGGGAGCTCACATGAATGTGAGAAGTACTTATGGGGGTAAGCAGAGACAGCCACCGAGGGACCCCAGAAGAGCAGGTTCGGGGCCACTCTGTGCAAAATGAGCTGCACAGTGGAGGTAAGTATAACAAGTTTGTTATTTAAAAAAAAAAAAAATACGTTTACAACCCCTTTAACGCTGTTTTATGCTGTATTTAATGAGCATTTTTTGCCTTTTGCGCTAAATACCACATAGAGGGGTAGTAAGTTGTCATTTTCAGTATCTCATGCAAAATTTGGGAAAAATATGTCATGTGACCCACATACCGCATTTGATATGCTTTAGTGCATTGAGCCCATTGTCCCCTTACCTTGCTGCAAAGACACCATCTTGGCCTTTGATAGACACCAAGCTTCCTGCTCCTCAGAAGTCCCAGGAGAGATAAATGAAATATATGTCGAACCCGACTGCCATGTATGTGAATCAGGTGTTCTGCCATTTTTAAAATGACTTTGAAGGTTAAACAACAAAAGGTTACATTGTTATTTAATTGACAAGCATACGTTGATGCAGATCTATCTTTTGCTGTAGATAAGAGGATTTAATTTGTCTTACTGAGCTTGCAGTTCACTGCGTTTATCCGCAGCCTTTGAAGCTCACCGGTGCAGGCTTGTCACAAACCCCAAAGAAGGGGACCTCAACTTTAGATCCATGAACAACGTTGATGTTTGCATCAAATGCTAAAGAATCCTTATCGATTTCCCACGCCGACCTTGTTGGAGCCTCAACGTTTAACTCTTTTGCAATACTTAAGTCATAGCAATTGAATGAAGTCCATTTAATTTTGATAAATGTGAACACAGAGGCGCTGGTATTGATTGGCTGTTGAGATGATGCTTGCAGGAAAGTGGGCTATGCGTGGTTTCCTAGTCATTAATACTGACACTTCACCCTCCTGCGAATGACTTGTAACAACCTTCTGTTACTTAGTGAAAGCCTTTTTTTTTTTTTTATGGATGTAGGAAATTTGATTTAACAAGCAGACAAAGTCATTTACTATCACACAGGAAGATATAAAGTTCTGTGTGAAGCTTAGAAGACATTAAATGGAGCAGATTTTTATTCAATAAAAAGGTTGTTAGACAACTAATTCTACAGTACTTTATATAAGAGACAATCATTTTCCATAACCAGCTATTACATAAATCCCCACCTTCTAATGACGGAGAAAAAAATAGGGAGATCTGCAGTCTTAAAGTCGCTGTTAACCCCAATTGAGTGGTCTTTAGTGTGCTAAAGCACTGTGCATCTAAGCAATTTGTCAATTATTTTTCTTTACGTCAAGCAATAATAAACATTTATTATTTTGAAGCTTACAAATTCTTCTATGTAATGGCTGCATTCGTTTTCCTTTTAGGCTTTCTCTCCTTTATTCTCACCCGGTGATCCTGCCAGTAGGTCTGTTGTTCTTTAACCGCTTAAGAACTGCTCCTTGTGCATATACTGTGGCAGGGCGGCCCTTAAGCGCACGTTCCAATCTTAGGCGCCCCAGGCGAGACGCGGGAGTCCCACCCATGCTGTAATTGGACACAGCAGGAGCCGCAATCGTTCACAAGAGAGGCAGAACGGTGGTCTGCCTATGTAAACAAGGCAAGGAAGGAAGATAGAGATATTGTGTTTCTGCTAACAGATCTCTGCCCCCCCCCCCACAGTTAAAAAGCAATCCCCAGGAACACAGTTAACCCTTTGATCGCCCCCTGATGTTAACCCCTTCCCTGCCAGTGTCATTTTTACAGTTTTGGGGAGGTTTTTTTGGCAGTTTTGGTAGTATTAGCCCTTGTACACATGGTCGGAGATTCCATCGGAATTTGTCCTATCGGACCGTTTTGTCGGATATTCCGACTGTGTGTGGTATGCACCGGACTGTTTCCGTCGGAATATCCGTCGGACCAAATTTTCCAACTTGCTGGAAATATTTTCTGACAAACTGCTCCGATCGGACATACTCCGATTGTGTGTAGCCTACTCCGACGGACAAAGTGCCACGCATGCTCAGATCAAATTCCTAGACCAAAGCTATTGGCTACTAGCCTGAACGTAGTCCCGTCGTAGCAAAATAACGTCATCACGTTATGTACAATTGGATTTTCCGACAACTTGGTCTGACCGTGTTTATGCAACAGTTTTGGACAAAATCCGTCAGACAAAATCCGTCAGACAAAATCCAACGGATTTGGTTGTCAGAATGTCTGACCGTGTCTACAAGGGCTAAGTGTCACTGGTCCCCAAAAAGTGTCACTTAGTGTTTGATTTGTCTGCTGCAATGTCGTAATCCCGCTAAAAATTGATGATCACTGCCATTACTAGTAAAAACAATAATAAAAATTAAAAATCCATATATATATCCACAAGTGTGTAGATGCTATAACTTTTGCGCAAATCAATCAATATACGCTTTTTCCCACAAATAGAGCTTTCTTCTGGTGGTATTGGATCATCTTTGCAATTTTATTTTTTGTCCTATAAACAAAAAAGAGTGACAATTTTGAAAATAAATAAATATATTTTTTACTTTTTGCTATAAAACATACCCAATTACAAAAGGTAAAAAATCTAATTTATTCAATCTATATGTATTCTGCTCCATGTTTTTGGTAAAAAAAATCCCAATAAGCATATATTGATTGGTTAGAGCAAACGTTATCATGTCTACAAACTATGGGATATTTTTATGGCATTTTTATTTTTATTATTAATGGCGGCGATCAGCGTTTTTTAGTGGGAGTGCGACATTGCAACGGACAAATCTTGTTTACATAAGCAGACCGCTGTTCTGCCTCACCAGTGAATGATCGGTGGGAAGGGCAGCCAGCAGTAATTTTTGGGCCCCTTACACAGCTTCAGACCTGAGCCCACCCAAGCCTGACCACCAACATTCCGCAGGGCTTGCCCATGGGCCATCCCACCGAATCCACACACCGGCCACCTCACCTGTATGCACTCTGCCTCCCTTCAATCCTGTATATATGTTAGCCCCCCCCCTCAATCCTGTGTATATGCTACCCCCCACCCACCTGTATAAATGTCAGCCCCCCACCTGAATTTATGCCAGCTCCACCCCCCACACCTGCATATATGTCAGCCCCCTCCACACCTGCGTATATGTCAGCCCCCTCCACACCTGCATATATGTCAGCCCCCTCCACACCTGCATATATGTCAGCCCCCTCCACACCTGCGTATATGTCAGCCCCCTCCACACCTGCATATATGTCAGCCCCCTCCACACCTGCATATATGTCAGCCCCCTCCACACCTGTATATATGTCAGCCCCACCCCCCACACCTGCATATATGTCAGCCCCCCCACACCTGTATATATGCCAGCCCCCCTCACACCTGTATATATGTCAGCCCCCCACACACTTGTATATATACCAGCCCCTCCCACCTGTATATAGGTCAGCCCCCCACCTGTATATATGTCAGCCCCCCTCACACCTGTAAATATGTCAGCCTCCCCCACACCTGTATATGTGCCAGCCCCCCTCACACCTGTATATATGTCAGCCCCACCCCCACACCGGTCTTGTCAGCGGGTCCCAGCAGCCATTGTGGCCACCAGACCCACTGATTGGTGGCCTCTGTGTACAATCTCACTGGGAGCGGGTTGCCGGCGGTGCGTGTGAACGCCCAGGACCCTGAAGAAGAAACAACGTACAAGGTACATTGTTTTGCGCAGCCAAGCTGTGCTGCCACAGTGAATGTGTGGTGGGCGGTCCAGAAGCGGTTAACCACTTGCCCTTCATACGATTTACCCCCCTTCATGACCAGGCCATTGTTTGCGATACAGCACTGCATTACTTTACCCTGCAATTGTGCGACGCTGTACCCAAATAAAACGTATGTAATTTTTTCCCACAAATAGAGATTTCTTTTGGTGGTATGTGATCGCTTCTGCGTTTTTTATTTTTTGCGCTATAAACAAAAAAAGAGCAATAACTTTACAAAAATACACAATATTTTTTACTTTCTGCTATAAAACATTTCAAAATAAAAAAAAAACGAACTTCATCAATATAGGCCAATATGTATTATATTATATAATATAAAAAAATTCAATAAGCGTATATTGATTGGTTTGCGCAAAAGTTATAGCATCTACAAACTATGGGATATGTTTTTTTTATACTAGTAATGGCGGTGATCAGCGACTTATAGCGAGGAAAGCAATATTACGGCAGACAATTAGACTCTAACTGACACTTTTGACACCTTTTGGGGACCAGTGACATCAATACAATGATCAGTGCTAAAAAAATATGCACCATACTAATGACACTGGCCGGGAAGGGGCTAACTGTGGGTGGTGCTTTCACTAGGGGATAGCATGGAAAATAGCCCCTGCTTTGCAGGAACACAGGACATCGAGCCTGTGTCAAAAGTTCGATGAGAGCTTTTGGTCGGAAAATGCGATCGTGTGTACAGTGTGCTCCATCTGACTTTTGCTGGCAGAATTTCGGCCAGCAAAAGATTGAGAGCATGTTCTCAATTTTTGTCGGTTGGAAAAAGTTCCGATCAGAAATTCCGATCATCTGTACAAATTCCGACGCCCAAAATTCTACGCATGCTCAGAAACAATTTGACACATGCTCAGAAGCATTGGACTTAATTTTCTCGGCTCGTCGCAGTGTTGTACACCACCGCGTTCTTGACGGTCGAAAGTTCAGAGAACTTTTGTGTTACCATGTGTATACAAGACAGCTTGAGCGGAATTCCGTCGGAAAAACCATCAGAGCTTTTTCCGACCAAAATTCCGAGCACTTACCCTGACTTGTTCATGTCCCGACCTAGTTGGGGTAGGTGGAACACTTTGGCAGGGGTGGGTCAGCCCGACCTCTTGACCTTTGGCCTCTGGGGGACACGCCTCCTGACCTTTGACCTTTGGTCCAATCCCTGAGTCCTGTTCTTCTAAGGGAAACACTAAGCCTAACCCTCACCCTAACCCTAACCTCTAACCCTAACCCTAGTCAAATAGACTCTTTGGTCACTTTGCCAGTTCAGTTGCTCCAGCTTATGCATATGTAAAAATCATCATTTTTTTGCTAGAAAATTACTCAGAATCCCCAAACATTATATATATATATTTTTTTATTGTTTATTTTATTAAAAATATATATTTTTACACTTTCCCTTAACCTGCCAGGTGGTATTCCCGAGTCTGGCTCGGGGTGGAATTTCAGTACCACGAGTGGTAACCCCGAGCCAGACTCGGGATCGCATCTGTGGATACAGGGAGAGTTACTTACCTTGTCCCCTGGATCCAGCGATGTCCTCCGCGCTGTGTGATCGAGCCGTCCTCCCCTCGATTCACACAGTGCCCGAGTGCCGCCGATCTCCGTTCCCTGCGATGTTACGACACACGGGAGCGGAGATCGGCGCCAAATTCAAAAAAGTAAAAACACACAACACACATACAGTATTGAAATCTTACAGATTACAGTACTGTATAAAAACATTACACACCCCCTTTGTCCCTAGTGGTCTGTGCAGTGCCCTGCATGCACTTTTATATTATAAAAACAGTTTTTTTCTGCCTGAAATTTGGAGATTGTCCATAGCAACCAAAAAGTGTCCCTTTATGTCAAAACAGCAATAATAAATTAGAATAACTCGCAGAATTGAGCGATAGCGATTTGTGGGGAGATCCGTCATCAGACACTAAATCTAATGACAGCGACAATTCTGCAAATTAGCAAATTTCAGTGTTTTTGGATTTAGTTATCATTATTTATAGTTATTTATTATATTATAAACTTTATTATACCCGGGATGTCTGCTAGACTCTGGTTTGAACAGATTAAAGAGAGTTATTCCTAAGAATTACAGGCCTACAATATAAAATGCCAAATTTCCATGCAAAATAATTGTACCGCTTTCAGCACCTAAAATCAGAAATAATCGTACCGCCAGGGAGGTTAAAAAAACATTTTTTTGATCACTTTTATTCCTATTACAAGGAGTGTAAATATCTCTTGTAATAGGAATGGGGCATGACAGGTCCTCTTTATGGAGAGATGTGGGGGCCGGACATAACGTCATAACGTCGTGCCCGGCCTCTGAGAGTCATAGAGATGACCGGGGACCAGTGGCGGCCTGTCCATTAGGGGTGCCGGAGCGCCGCCTCCTCTATCCACGCCACCCCCATATGAATAGATAGAGCTCATGCTATGAATGAATCTATCCACAGCCACCCCCTACTCATGCATCCGGCCCCTTTCGTGGCGCGATGCTCGTGGTGCAGAGAATTGCACCAGGAGCCCACCCAGGTGTTACAACAGCCAATGAATATTCGCCATTGAAACACTGATCCTCAATCCGGCCAATCAGAAGCAGGTCTAAGACCCGTTTTCCGATTGGCCAAAAAGAGAAGAGTCCCAATTGGCTGCCGAGGAGGTGGGAGGAAACGGAAGCCCGTGGAGAGCAGGGGAAGGGAAAGCCATCACTCCCGAGCAAAGGGAGCCGCCCATGAAGTCCGGGAGAAGCGCTGCCCACCATACATCGGGTAAGTGCTCCAGACCCGATTGTTACTGTCTGCCACCCCCCCAAACAAATTACCACCAGCCATCGGTCAGCTCTATGTTAAAAAATGAATACTATAGTAGTAATATTGTCCCCTTCAATCATGCCAACCTTTGGAGCTTGCTTCTTCTATATTATTAATTATATACTCATTTATTTCTGTGTACACTATTGCTTTATTTCCCCTATTATCAATAGTATTTTATGTGACAGCTGCAGCAGAGGTACACAGTGCAATTCTCACCACTGAAGTTTATATACATATATTATATATTTTTTCATTTCTCTTTCCCATTTTTCCATTTGCCTGGCTGGGGTCTGTGTAGTGTTGGCTGCGTCTCTATTTCTGTTTAACATTTGTTTGACCGGGTGAACAAAGCGTGCGGTGTGTTGCTGCGCAGTTAATTAAAATGCAGGGCTGTTGGATAACAGTACAAGGGTCAGGAGACAGAAGAGGGAAAATGGGAACACTCAACAATATTCTCATAAACAACTGCAGGAGAGATAAGGAAGAGATAGGGAGTGGGGTGATGGAATTTACTGAGATATATGGGCTAGAGGGGGGGTAAAAAACCTCATCTCATCCTGCTGCTTATTTCTTTGAGGACTCATATAAATGGTACAGTCACACACACACACACACACACACATATATATATATATATATATATATATATATACATACATACATACATACATACACACACACACACACACACACACACACACATATATATATGTGTGTGTTTATATAATACTTTTGACAATATAGTGTGATAGTGTGTGTATATCTATCTATCTATCTATCTATCTATCTATCTATCTATCTATCTATCTATCTATCTATATATATTTATTTATAAATATATATAGATTTACATACACTATATACACTATATTGTCAAAGGTATTGGGACGCCCGCTTTTACACGCACATGAACTTTAATGACAACCCAGTCTTAGTCCGTAGGGTTCAATATTAAGTTGGCCCCGCCCTTTGCAGCTATAACAGCTTCACCTCTTCTGGGAAGGCCGTCCACAAGGTTTAGGAGTGTGTCTATGGGAATGTTTGACCATTCTTCCAAAAGCCCATTTGTGAGGTCAGGCACTGATGTTGGACGAGAAGGCCTGGCTCGCAGTCTCCGCTCTAATTCATCTCAAAGGTGTTCTATCAGGTTGAGGTCAGGACTCTGTTCAGGCCGGTCAAGTTGCTCCACCCCAAACTCATTCATCCATGTCTTTATGGACCTTGCTTTGTGCACTGGTCCAAATCATTTGGTGGAGGGGGGATTATGATGTGGGGGTGTTTTTCAAGGGTTGGTTTGGCCCCTTAGTTTCAGTGAAGGGAACTCTTAAACTATCAGCATACCAAGACATTTTGGAAAATGTCATGGTCCCATCATTGTGGGCAACATGATGGCACACCAGTGCACAAAGCAAGGCCAGACAAGTTCCTCCAACCCAAACTCGCTCATCCAGGTCTTTACAGACCTTGCTTTGTGCACTGGGGCAAAGTCATGTTAGGACAGGAAGGGGCTAATACATTTAACACTGCCCTCTCTGCCAGACTGGCAATGACACTGTCTGTTGTGTCCCCTGTGTCCCCTTCATCCAGAGTGGAGGGCCACTCTAATACAGGAAGTGTGTTACTGGCCAGATCGCCAGGGGAAAACAAAGGGAAAAAAGCCTTAAAAAACAAAAACAAATGCAGCCACCAGATCTAATGATTGGTAAGCTGCAGTATAATGCATTCTTTTGGTTTAAGGCTGGGTTTACATATATGCAAATTTGATTTTTAACCGCATTCAAGTTGGATAACATGTGAAGGTGAACGGCTTTCAATGGAGCCGGTTCACAAATGTGTGCGGCCGCTTTTGTGCATTTTCAAAAAGGGTCCTGTACGTTTTTGGGTATGGTTTAGGTGTCATTTTGGGTAAAAATTTGCACCTGAATAAAAAAACACGCCTAAACCGGGGAACAGAAACGCACCGGACCGCCGCACTGAAACCGCGGCCACATATGTGTGAACCCAGCCTAAAAACATTTATCAGCCAAGACTGGGAGTTTCTGCAACTGTAACTGCCAATTTTTCTGGACAGCTTGGCCCAATACAGGAAGTTGGAGAAAAAAAAGAGATCTACTGGAATGTAGAACTGCAAGCCTTAATTTTGTCACTTTAGTTCTGCTGTATCCCAAAAGGAAATAGAAATGTTATTGTAGCTGCTTATAGAGTGTTAGTTGGCTTCAGTGTGTTAGTGTATTTAAATCTGCTAGTACATCTAACTCTTCCCTCCCCCCAGACTGACAATCCTGCTGCCCCCTGTGCTCCTTCATCCAGAGTAGGGGCGCTCTAATAAAATAGGTGTGTTACTGAGCAGATCACCAGGTAAAAAAAGAAGCAAAAAACTAAAAAGAAAAACTAAAAGAAAATGAATGCAGCTGCCACATCTAAAGATTGGAAATCTGCAATGTAGTACAATTTTGGTTCCGGGTTTAACACCTTTTATTATAGACATGTGCGGCTCGTTTTCATCCAAATTTAAATTCAGACAAATTTTTCATTATTCAGAGATTTGGATGTATCAGAATTTCCAAATTACTATAGTAACTCATTTAACCACTTGCTTACTGGGCACTTAAACCCCCCTCAGTCCCAGACCAATTTTCAGCTTTCAGCGCTGATGCACTTTGAGTGACAATTACGCGGTCATACAACACTGTACCCAAATGAAATTTTTATCATTTTTTTCCCACAAATAGAGCTTTACTTTTGGTGGTATTTAGTTACAGCTCGGAGTTTTATTTTTTGCTAAACAAACAAAAAAAGATGCAAAAAAAAAAAAAAAAAAATCATGTTTTAATAGTTTGTTATAAAATTTTGCAAACGGGTCATTTTTCTCCTTCATTGAAGTGCGCTGATTAGGCGGCACTGATAGGCTGCATTGGTGGGCACTGATGGGCTGCATTGGTGGGCACTGATGGGCTGCATTGGTGGGCACTGATAGGCTGCACCGGTGGGCACTGATAGGCATAGTTAAGGCGGCACTAATAGGCACAGATAAGGCGGCACCGATGGGCACAGATAAGGCGGCACTGATGGGCAAAGATGGGCACAGATAAGATGGCACGGATGGGTGGCACGGATAAGTGGCACGGATGGGTGGCACGGATGGGCACTGATAGGTACCACAGATAGATGGGACTGATGGGCACTGATAGGTGGCACTGATAGGTGGCTCTGATAGGTGGCACTGCTGGGCACTGATGGGCGGCACTGCTGGGCACAGATGGGCGGCACTGCTGGGCACTGATGGGCGGCACTGGGGTGCAGCACCTTTGAGGCAGATTGGGTGGCACTGTGGGTGGCACTGTGGGGTGGCACTGTGGGGTGGCACTGTGGGTGGCACTGTGGGTGGCACTGTGGGCACTATGGGCACTGACGGGGGGCACTTACTTTTGCTTTTATTTTACTTCAGGATGGCACTGCGGGAGGCAGGTGGGCACAGGCAGGTGGCAGGTGGTCCCTTGTATTGATGGCCGTGATCGGGACTGATGTCCCGATCACGGCCGCCGGTGATCGGCTTTTTTTTTCTCTCCTCGCGCTGTCAGCGCGAGGAGGAATAATAGCCGATTACCGGCTCCGTTCTATCACATGATCAGCTGTCATTGGCTGACAGCTGATCACGTGATAAGGGGTCGGGATCGACCCCTTACACGGATCGGTGATCAGGCGAGTCTCACGGACTCGCCGATCACAGAGCGCGCCGCACGCGCCCCTCAGGGGGCGCGCAGGCCGCTCGTAACCGGGACGACGTCAGTAGACGTAGTCCTGGAAATGTAGGTCGGCGCTAATGCCGTCATTTGGCAATAGCGCGGATCTGTAGTGGTTAAACAAATCCCAAATTTCGGGCGAAATTAGAATTTGAATAGCTTTAAAATAAAATTTGAATTTCCGAAGAGAATAAAATAGAATATAAAATAAAGGAATATAATAGAAAAGAATATAATATAAAATAAAATAAAATAATATGATATAATAAGTAATGAGTAAAACTGAACAGAATGCAAAATAAAAAAATAGAATAGAAAAAAGGGATCGTATAGAAAATAAAAGAATGGAGTAAAACAGGAAAAAATAAAATAGAAAATAAAAGAACAGAATTGAATAGCACAGAAAATAAAGGAATAGAATAGAATAGAATAAAAATAGAATAGAATAAAATATAAAGAATATAACCTTCTTCCAACATTTAAATTTTGCCCTTGCAGGTGTCTTCACCTGATGAATTTCAAATTTGAATAGCTTTCAAATCGAATTAGAATTTCTGAAGAGAATATATTAGAATAGAAAATAAAAGATTATAATATAATAGAGTAAAACAGAACAAAATCCCCCCAAAAAATAAAATAGAATAGAAAAAAAATAGAAAGGAAAAAAGGAATAGAATAGAAAATAAAAGAATAGAGTAAAACACAACAAAATAGAATAGAAAATAAAAGAACATAATAAAATAGAATAGAAAATAAAGGAGTAGAATAGAATAAAAAAAATAGAATAGAATTGAATACAAAGAATACAACCATCTTCCAAAATTAAAATTTTGCCCTCACCTGACAAAATTCGAATTTGAATAGCTTTCAAATTGAATTCGAATTTCTGAAGTGAATATAATAGAATAGAAAATAAAAGAATATAATATAATAGAGTAAAGTGGAACAGAATACAACAAAAAAATAGAATAGAAAAAAAAAATAGAAAGAAAAAAAAAGGAATAGAATAGAAAATAACAAAACAAAATGCAATAGAAAATAAAATAAAATAATAAAATAGAATAGAAAATAAAGGAATAGAATAGAATAAAGTAAAAAAAATAGAATAGAAGAGAATAAAATAGAAAGAATATAACCATCTTCCAAAATTAAAAATTTGAATAGAATAAATTCAAATTATACTAGAATAGAAAACTAATAGAATAGAAAATAAAATAATAGAGTAGAATAGAAAGAATATACCAATATATTCAAATTTCGAATAGAATAAATTAAAATTCGAACGGAAGAGAAAAGAATAGAATATAATAGAAAAGAAAAAGAAAAGAATATAATAGAAAATAAAAGAATAGAATAGAATAGAATAAAAAGAATACAACAATATAATCGTTTTCTGAAATTTTAATTTCAAATAGAATACATTTGAATTTGAATAGAGCAGAAAACAATAGAATATAATTGAATAGAAATAATATGACCATCTTCCAAAATTATAATCTCAAATAAAATAAATTTGAATTTGAATAGAACAGAAAACAATAGAATATAATAGAAAGGAAAATAATAAAATAGAAAATACAAGAATAGAATAGAAAAATCAATAGAATATAATGGAACAGAAAGAATATATTCCAAAATTATAATTTCAAATAAAATAAATTTGAATGGAATGCGAAAAATTTGAATCAATTTGAATAAACCAAATGAATCCCAAAAATGAATTAAATATATTAAACTGATTTAAATAAACAAATGTATGTAAATAATGAAACAAAACAAAACACATTTTTTCTTTTGCACGTGTCTGCTTGATTAGAGGAGCATGCCTCTTGGGTCACAGGTGCCACCGGGTGCTGTACTCTGATCACGCCAATGATGTAGCACCCTCAGTGGATCTGGTCCATAGTGCTGGTATTTCCAAGTGTGGAGGAACAAAGCAACCAAAAGGTACTCTATATAATTTAATTTTGTATGGTGATCTTCAGCAGTTTATGCTGTCAGTAGTTTATCCAAGGGTCCAATCACATTTCTGCAGGCTGTTAAGGTGCATTAACACTTTTTTTTGGTGACGCAGCCCATTTTATTAGTGGACTGCCAAAGCACAGCAGTGGCTGGAAAATCAGACAAGACCCTTTCTTTTAAATGCAGTGCAGCACATTCCATGCCATGTAAGTTGTGCTGCAGTCCGGGTGCATAGCCCGCTATTGTAACAATGTGATGGATTGCCATTGAAAATGAATAGCATCACACGGCACTGCGGCTTGCTTGCGGCTGTGAATTTTACCATGCATCACTGCAACACACCAATAAAACAGTTTTTACCATGGAGAGTCACTTCAGAGTAATGCCCCATACAAGCGGTCGGAAATTCTGATGGAAAAAGTCCGATCGGATTATGTTGTCGGAAAATCCAATCGTGTGTGGGACTTTTCCTGTCGGAAAAAGTTTGAGAGCTGGATCTACAATTTTCCGACACCAAAATCCGATCGGACTTTTTCCGGTCGTGTGTAGAGAATTCCGATGCACAAAGTGCCACGCATGGTCGGAAAAAATTTGGAGAGGAAAGCTATTGGCTACTGGCCTCTACGTAGTCCCGTCGTACGTGTATGACGTCACCTCGTTCTGAACAATCGGATTTTCCGACAACTTTATGCGACCGCGTGTATGCAAAGACAAGTTTCGGACAAAATCTGTGGGGAAAAAAAATCAGACGGATTTTGTGGTCGGAATGTCCGATCGTGTGTACGGGGCATTAATCTGTATTCTATTTTAAATGTTTAAAGGTAAAATCCTGTCTATAATCAGACATCGTATGTTGGTGACCTTTGTTATATGGGAAAACCTTTTCTGTGCCTCTCTCATTTAGTTTCTTTTTGTTATAGGTGTCTTCCCCTGACTTCAGTGCTAGGCTCCAACTCCTCTGTCCAATCAGAGTGTCCTGACAGAGCACTGAGGTGGTCCCATTGGACAGCAGTTTGTCAGTTGGTGAGGCTCAGCCATGGAGTCAGTGAAAGGCAGACATTTGTAACAATGTGAAACTAAATCAGAGAGGGGCTCAGAACAGGCTCTTCCGGCCATTCATAAAATAATTTCAAATACATGTCACAGCTAATCACATTGACATATACTGTACATCAAAAAATGGCAAAATTGTGTATACCCCCTCTTTGGGGCTCCCCAAGAATTCCTTCCATAAGTGATTGGTTTATGAGAGTCAACAAGATTGCAGAAATGGAAGAACTCATAGCAATCTCTCACAACTCACCTCAAAAATTCACTACCCTATGGGCTTGCTGGTTACACTTTAAATATACTGATGAATACAAACAAAGACTTCACAATTGAGATAACTATCGACCATTTACTAGACCCTCCCAAGGCTCAATCTAGTTTTGGTAATGCGACCACTTACCCAACTCAAAAGACTGTCCGATCGACATAATTACTTGGACCTCTATACCCTCTATAGGTTACGAAGCTGAAACACATCCTCAAATGGGATATTCCTTTCACTTTATTTACAATATACACCTGCTATGGCACCTGGCAGTTACCCACTCCCCCTCCAATTTTTCCCCTTTCTTAATCACCCCCACCCCTCCCCCCCCCCTCTTTTAAAAATCTTGGTGGTGTGCTGGACACACATACCAGTTATAGCCTCAGACAACAACCTATGCAAAACATATTAGATACGGTCATCAAAGCTTATCATAAATTATTATCCCATACCGGTTTCCTTAGGTAACTGCTTCAACAATGGCAACAACTCATATATATTTCTTCATCAGTTACTCGTGGGTTGTCCAACTGACCCGCTACCCTATTAGATATCCAGTTACTTCACAACGTGACCCACTTACCCTCCCTTTGCTTTATAATAGTCATCAGGATGATTAGTATCAAGGGTTTGTTTGTTATCCTTCCCTAGGTTGTTCTAAATGTTGTACTTGCTATTATGACTAGTCATATGTACCATATACACCTGTTTTCATGGTATATATAACGTTGTGTTATGTACTGTTCCTTTTTCTCCAATAAAAAACATATTAAAAAAAAAAAATAATAAAAAAAAAAATGTCAAAAGTTGCAATGAAATAAAGAAGTAAAAGAAGCAAACTATATTTTTTATATGCTTTTATTTTACTAGCTATTCTCTATTAAAAAAAAAAAATATTATATATATATATATATCCTTTATTTATATATATATATATATATATATATATATATATATATATATATATATATATATATATATATATATATATATATATATTTATTTAAAAATAAAAGTAATATATATATATATATATATATATATATATATATATATATATATATATATATATATATATTTATTTATTTATTTCGATTTATAGTATATATGTAATTATTATCACTATTATTTTTATATGGCAAAGCCTTTTCTGTGCCTGAAATGAATGTTTTTCATTTCACTTTGTTAGAGATTTCTTTCCCCTCCTTATTGCTGGCTGCAGGTTTGACTGGGACTATTCTCATGTGCGCCCTTGGTACAACTGGGCCTCAGCGCTAGCCCGCTGAAGAGTTAGGAGTACAGCCTGTCCCTTTACAGCTGCTACACAGAGATTTTAGGGCTTAGCTCCACCAACTGCCATACCTCTGTCCAGTCAAAGTGACCTTACTGGCCACTGAGTTGGTCTTATTAGACAGTGGATTGTCAGTTAGTTAGGCTTAGCCCTGGAGTAAGAAATAGTGCTAGTAACAGAGAGTGGCACAGGTGGGGATCTTCAAAATAAATGAATAAATAAAAGGGAAAGGGTGATTAGATTGAGATAAAAATAACAGATAACTTAATAACTTAACTAACTTAATTAATTAATTAATTAACTTAACTTAATAACTTAAGATTTTTTTTTTTTTTAAGGAAACATTATTATTATTATTTTATTATTATTAATATTATTATTATCATCATTGCTATTATTGTTATTGTTTTAATACTACTACTACTACTATTGTATTTATTTTATTTCTATTTTATATTTATTGTATACATACAGTATATATTTGCATTTCTTTTATTTCTTTTATAAACTATATTACATAAACCATATTTTGTTTATAGTATAGATATAAATAGAAACATTGTATTTCTTTTTATATTTTACACATTTATAGAAATGTAGATTTTCTTTTTATTATGCTTCATTTGTCCTGCAAATGAAAACAAAAACTAAATGAAAGGATACCATTACAAAATATCTAAAACAGTCCGTATGTTTTTTTTTTTTTTTTTTGATGCTCAAAAGATTTTACTTTGTCCCAGAAAGCGCCACAGTAAGATTTCTGTGTGACAATGTGGGAGGAGGAAGGTGAAAGCATCTTGAGAAGTAATTCAGGTTTTGCACTGAAGGTAGGAATGTAATTGAAAGTCATAATAGGTGAACAGTGGAAAGAAAGCAGGCTGTAGTATTGCGGTGAGTGCGTGGGATTGTGGAGGGTGAATTATAGGAACGCTGTTAAAGGAAATTGCACTCAAGGCTTTAAAATGCAGCCAGAGTCAAACTTCAAACTTCTCATATCTGTCAACCTACTCCGATAATGAGCTGGTTTTGACCTTATGGGGGAAATTTAGCAAAACTGGAGACATTTTATAACACAAAGGGAATTTTCAGACTCGTTTTCCATCTTTGTCATCAGCCTTGTTTGATGGAAGGGCCATAAAATCTAGTATTCCCTCTGAAGGTATCACTAAGCTTTACATGGGTATTTTTTATTAGATTCTGCACCTATCCTAATTGTACCTTTTTTCCATTGGAATAATGGTGATAATTGAAAAAAAAAAAAAAAAAAAAATCTTAAAACTGGCATTACTCTAGATTAAGAAAATGAAGTAATACATTTGCAAACATACTTCACTAGGAAGGAATATCAGCAAGGAGGAAATTGTAAGGACTTGTAATTCAGAGATCACAAGGAAAAAACCTTTTGTGTTCTTAAAGTTGGGCTTTCAGTAACTTTACAAGTCTAAATGAATAATTTCCTGAATAATTTCCTGAAATGTCACAATATACAATAGTTGCAAGGGAGACCCTCAGATGTGCATGTCTGTAGCCCAGGGTGTGCTTAGCCTTACATAGTGGGCAAGTGTAGGATCTGAGCTGGCCACCATGGGGAACAAGGGAAATGGATCACTTACCTGGTGGCAGCTGGATATACTAAGGCTGCATTTGTACCCGGGTGTTTCAAATCACGGGCAGATTTGCTGATCCATTTTACTGCCTTTCTTGTTATCATTAACATATTCCATACAAATTACACAGCAAAATGATACTTGATTCTGTCTTCTCTAAGCCCCTGTACACACGGTCGGAGATTTCGACAACCAAATCCGTCGGATTTTGCCCGTCGGATTTTGTCCGTCGGATCTTGTCCGTCGGATCTTGTCCGAAACTGTTGCATACACACGGTCGGACTAAGTTGTCGAAAAATCCGATCTTTCAGAACGTGATGATGTTATTTCGTTACGATGGGACTACATTCAGGCTAGTAGCCAATAGCTTTGATGTAGGAATTTGATCTGAGCATGCATGGCACTTGGTCCGATCAAAATTCTCTACACATGATCGGAGTATGTCCGATCGAACCAGTTGGTCGGGAAATATTTCCAACAAGTTGGAAATTTGGGTCCGACGGATATTCCGACGGAAACTTTCCGATGCATACCACACACAGTCGGATTATCCGACAACACGGTCCGATAGGACACATTCCGACGGATTCTCCGATCGTGTGTACAAGGCTTAAGATGGATGGTATTAGGATGTGGGTGGAGACAAGGGACAGGGCTCAGAGATGGGTAGGTGGTGGATAAAAGATGTGACTTGGTCGGAAAGGGGGAGTACCTGCACCTATTCTTGAGAAAAAAACTATCGGTTTTTTTTTCATTCAACCTGCTGAAAAAAGAACTGACAGCTCAGGTCAGAGCCACTGTGCCTAGTATACATGGGCCGATTGTCGGGGGACAACATCCAGGCCCTGACTGGTCTACCAGGATAGCGGGAAATATCCCAGTAGGATGATTGCCCTGAGGCTGTTTTGAGCTGTGGCTGTGACCACCCGGCCGTCGGCCCAGATTTACCTACTGCCCATAAATTCCAGTGCCCGTAAAAAATATGGCTGCGGGCTGACATGTCAAATGTCCATGCGCCGTTTCAAAGATAGCTGGGCTTGGGAAAGCCCGTACACACTCAGCCATTTTCGGGCAAGCAGGCACATGGCGCGTGGCGCCATTTTTAAATGTAAGGCACTTGTCTTGTCTCGGCGGTGGCACATGCGGTGGTGCATGCCTCTCCACATCATGGCTGGGTAAGACTGGACCCCTTTGTAGCCTCTGACATCATCCTGTTACTCTCCTGTACCATGTCAGCACAGCCTATGACCACCTCCTGTACCATGCCCGCACAGCCTATGACCACCTCCTGTACCATGTCCGCACAGCCTATGACCACCTCCTGTACCATGTCCGCACAGCTTATGGCCACCTCCCATTCCATGTCCGCACAGCTTATGACCACCTCCCATACCATGTCTGCACAGCCTATGGCCACCTCCCATTCCATGTCCGCACAGCTTATGACCACCTCCCATACCATGTCTGCACAGCCTATGGCCACCTCCCATTCCATGTCCGCACAGCTTATGACCACCTCCCATACCATGTCTGCACAGCCTATGACCACCTCCTATACCATGCCTGCACAGCCTATGACCACCTCCTATACCATGTCCTCAAAGCCTATGACCACCTCCTGTACCATGTCCTCAAAGTCTATGACCACCTCCTGTACCATGTCCGCACAGCCTATGACCACCTCCTATACCATGTCCGCAAGACCTATGACCACCTCCTGTACCATGTCCGCACAGCCTATGACCACCTCCTGTACCATGTCCGCACAGCCTATGACCACCTCCTGTACCATGTCCGCACAGCCTATGACCACCTCCTGTACCATGTCCACACAGCCTATGACCACCTTCTGTACCATGCCCGCACAGCCTTTGACCACCACAGGCACAATGTCTGCACAGCCTATGACCACCTCCTATACCAGATCCGCACAGCCTATGACCACCTCCTATACCATGTCCACACAGCCTTTGACCACCTCCTATACCATGTTCACACAGCCTATGACTACCTCCTATACCATGTACGCACAGCCTATGATCACCTCCTATACCATTTCCGCACAGCCTATGACCACCACTGGCACAATGCCCGCACAGCCTATGACCACCTCCTGTACCATGTCCGCACAGCCTATGACCACCTCCTGTACCATGTCCACACAGCCTATGGCCACCTCCCATTCCATGTCCGCACAGCTTATGACCACCTCCCATACCATGTCTGCACAGCCTATGGCCACCTCCCATTCCATGTCTGCACAGCTTATGACCACCTCCCATACCATGTCTGCACAGCCTATGACCACCTCCTATACCATGTCTGCACAGCTTATGACCACCTCCTATACCATGTCCTCAAAGCCTATGACCACCTCCTGTACCATGTCCGCACAGCCTATGACCACCTCCTGTACCATGTCCGCACAGCCTATGACCACCTCCTGTACCATGTCCGCACAGCCTATGACCACCTCCGTACCATGTCTGCACAGCCTATGGCCACCTTCTGTACCATGCCTGCACAGCCTATGACCACCACAGGCACAATGTCTGCACAGCCTATGACCAACTCCTATACCATGTCCGCACAGCCTATGACCACCTCCTATACCATGTCCACACAGCCTATGACCACCTCCTATACCATGTCCACACAGCCTATGACTACCTTCTATACCATGTCCACACAGCCTTTGACCACCTCCTATACCATGTCCACACAGCCTATGACTACCTCCTATACCATGTACGCACAGCCTATGATCACCTCCTATAACGTTTCCGCACAGTCTATGACCACCTCCTATACCATGTCTGCACAGCCTTTGACCACCACTGGCACAATGTCCGCACAGCCTATGAACCACCTCCATGTGCGCAGCATCTGTCTATATATAATACACTCTTCAAATGTGCTTTAAAATGCATGGTTTTACCTTTTAGTAACAAGAAAAGAATGACATTATGCTGTTGGGCTGGTATAATAATGCTATGGGGCTGTTATTTTTTTTTATTTCCAGTCCGGCACATCGGCCGGTTCAATAAAACCAACGAGCATGCTGGAAAATCAGCAACCAACCAATTCCTGATCAGTACTCTCAGCCAATGGCTGAGAGCGCTAACCGGGGTGTTCTGGCAGGGGTGCCACCCCCCTGTCCTAATACAATAGCTCTGTGGGGGAGGTTGATGTACTAACATCAAATCATTAGTACAGCGGATTCAACAGAAGCTGTCAGGTTTCTTTTATTCAACCAGCTGGGGTGAATGAAAAAAAAAAGAGCCTAATAGTGTGTTGTACTAGGCTTTAGTGACCACATTGCCGGAGTGTTTACTACATTGGTAACAT